>NC_141339.1:1030000-1080000 GCF_037954235.1 Aulostomus chinensis
GTCGTGTCGTGTATTTGGATGGACTTGTAGGCTGTGCTGAGGATCAGGCTCATCACCAGCGGTGACCGCGGCTCAGCTGAGGGACGAAGGAGGAGAGTCCAGCTCCCCATCCTTTTTTTACCCACGCACACCTGCACTGCTGCTGTCAGGCTGCAGACACAATCGAGCTCAGTTCAGATAAAAGAATCTCAGTACACACAACCAATACTGCAGTGTGTACATACTATACTATAAATACGATGCAGTTTAAAATAAAAAAATAGAGACACTGCAGGTCATCCATCCATCCCTCCCTCCATCATCCTATTTTCTATGCTGCTTATCCATTAAAGGTAATGGGGGGGTGGAGCCTATCCCAGTTGACATACAGTGAGAGGCGGGGTTCACCCTGGACAGGTCACCAGTCTGTCTCTGGGCCAACAGGAGCAATCAGGGGTTCAGTCTCTTGCTCGAAGACACTTGGACATGGTCACCAGGGGAAGTGGGGATCGAACCAGTGACCCTTGGGTTGCTAGGCGGCCGCTCTACCTCTGAGCCACGCCGCCCCTCGAGCTGCATGACAAAGGACTGAAAAAATAGGAAAAGATCGTTTTAGACATAAAGAGAGAAGTCAGACGAGCAGTAAGAGAGCGACCGTCCGCTGAGCCCAGCTTTAACGTCCCACAGCATCCATGAAATGTGTAGAGAGGCTCGCGTGTTTGCAACGATGAACATGCCACCATCTGCTTGACTTCATTATGTTGTTAAGTGTTTAGTCGGCACCACCGACATCAGAGAAGCAGCCTTATCAGCTGACCTGGACCATCAGTGAGGGTTGCCATGGCGATACTTAGCTGGGACAAGGATTCAGCTGAGAAACTGCTCTGATTTCCAGATCAGAGCTGCGACCATCTTGATTCTTACAGGCTGAGAAGCAGAGCCTGGAACGGTTTGTCTGTTTCTGTTTCTGTTTAGTTTCCTGCTGAAAACCTCTCCAAGCACTGTGGCAGCTGGAGGTTCCTCCTGTCTCGGGTCCACATGTGGAAGTCTTCATACTTCAACACTGACACTTGTAAATGATGAGTGAAACTGTGGTGCTGAGGACAGACCTCCTCCCCCTCCAAGCTCTCAACATTACACAGCCACTCCAACGGCTCCTGCCCCCCCATGTTCTGTCAGGGTTTTGCGTAACCCTGCTAACAGAAACCCCTGGTAGCATAACAGAGCTGCACACGCGTGGAGCGGAGCAGAGACACACATGTCGATGCAAGGCAATGATCGGCTGATTTGTTGCTGGTGCTCCTGAAATGTGTCCAGGAACACCTGTTGATGGATGCGTCTGACTGGGCTCGCGCTCTGTGTGAGGGGCGGCGAACGCTCCCACAGCCTCAAGGTTACCCGTCCAGCAACATAACAGATGGATGTCCCTGATCCTAACTGTCCGTAATGTGTTCAACTCAATCATCACTCTCTCGCTCACCATCCAACATCTCTGTTGTCCGGTCACAGAGGCGGCGCCTGCTGATCGTCTGAGAGCTGAGAACTGCGGCGTATGTTTCCAGAGATAGCGACAGCCCGGGGTTTTCCTTCAATCACACCCGGACGACTTCCACATCTTCACCTGAGAGCAACCAGGACGGGCTGTTGGTGCCTGGTCATTCGCTGAGTGCGGAATGGCTGGGCATTTTGATAACACAGGTGATTTCTTTTCTCTCTGAGAATGAGATGATACGACTGCCCCACTCCGGAGTCAGGGAATGTTTGACTGAGCTGAACACCAGCAGCCAGAGAGAAAACCCTCATGTATTTCACAGGATGCTTGAAATGTTACTTTGGAGAAGAATGAAAGACACTAATGAAGCTGTAATCTGTTTAAAGGCTTAAAGCACTGACATGTCATCGCCTTCCTCTTGTTGGTGCTAAGTGCTAACGCAGTTCAGAACTCTGCTAAATCATGTTCTCCATGATGTAGCATTGAAGATCCTCTCTATAATAAGATTTGTTCTTATCGGGATTCTTTGTATCTGAACACTATTTTGACTTTGACAGAAAAAGTATTTTACATTTCCATGTATTTATCCAGGAATCAGCCTGCGAATTCAGTAACTGGTGGTGTTTGCGTTCAGATTTTAAAGTCGTACTCTGATTTGGTTTTGTTATCATGTCAGCACACGACATTACACCTCACAGCAGGTTCATGGCTGCTGAAAATATGAAGCTGCCTGGAACGGATGGAAGCTGATGTTGCAGTGCAGAGGACCAGAACAGGCTAGCAGGCTAGCAGGCTAGCAGGCTAACAGCTTAGCAGGCTCTGAGGTTGTCAATGTCTCCTTCCGCATTGTGCTTGAATAAGCCATCCCCTCTTTATACGGTATATTCAGTAGCTGTGAGTCAACTATCAAACGCACCCTGCTAGAGGACCAGTGAGTCAGAGATGCAACAATATACTCCCTAAAGAAAATAAATGATCCACAGCCATGAGCGCGTATCTCCAACCACCCATCTGCTGATAATCACGAGGAGCAACATCTCCATTCTGGCTTTGGGGCATTCAGGCTCTGCAGCACAGAATATATCCAATTACGCCACGGCTTTGAGCCTGGCGGTGACACATCGATTGACACGAGCCACATCCAGCCTTATCGCAGCTAGATGATGCAGTGCTGGGCAAGCATCATTAGCCTGGTCAGCCAATAGCAGTGCATCTCATTAGATCCCCAAACTGCAGCACCGGTCCTGGTAAATATACCATAAAACTCAGGAGAGAGGTGCTGAAGTGATGGAGAGAGATTATAAACTTGGTGTTTTTCCGGCAATTCCACCGAGCTGATGCTCTTTTCCTGGTAACGTCAAACGTCAACATTCAAACATCTTATAACAAGAGTGATCATCAGACTGACACAGCCGTTCATTCCTAATCCAATCAAATACTGACGTTGGCACCCAGCTGCGTCCCTGCTGCCCGTCTTCAGCCTCCCTCGTCCTTCTCCACGTTTGTTTGCCAGGCTCCTGACTGTGGAACAATGCAGCGACCTTTGCAGAGATAATTCTATTACGTAAGTTGAGTAATTGCTCTGGATGTGGAAGAGGAGTGTCCGCTGCTCTTCTTCTTTGGCCCACAGCTCACAATCTTGGATTTAAATGACATCCTGCTGGATTCCAGCGGAGAGAACAGTCCGCACACAAAGAGCAGAGAGAGAGGAACTTAAAAAAAAAGATGAGGACGCGGATGGGGACGGATATGCAACAGCATGATGAGCATGACAAAAGCAGTGAGCTGGAGCCAAGCAGGACGAAAATGCTATAAAAAGAGTCCCCCACCTCCCACCGACCCCCACCCCTTTTTAAAGCACTTCCATGCACGACATGCACCTCAAAGATTGTTGAAGTGGCACTGAGAAGAGCCTGTATGGTGCAAAGAGCTCTGCAAATTTCCTTTGTGTCTTGTTCCCACAAGTACAGCTGCGCAGTCACAAAGTGCGAGCTGCTGGGTACACAAGAATAAATGGAAGGAGCAGCGATAGTTCGTTTTTTCATCCTCCCCATTCCCCACCACCTAGAGCCCCGGCCCCAACAATGGAGGGTTCAGAGAGGGCACAAAGGCTTGACGCTAACAATCCAGACAGATGAAACTGCAAGAGGCTTTACTGGCAGAAATGTTCACTTAACTTTGCTCAAGTTTCTTCATTTGGACAATGGCTGGAGATGGAGTCAGAGAAGCAGACAATTACTGCTATTTGCTGGCAGCTATCAGGCAGCGAGGCCGAGGGAAGCTGCGCTCCGACATCGTTAATTAGAAACTTTCTCACAGCGATGTGCTCATGGAACAAAAGGCAGGCACACGTTCGTAGTGAACACACGCGCCAGCACGAGACCTTTCACCAGTCTAATTTCTATCAAGCCACTTCAACTGAGCAATAACATTTTGATGGGATTGCAGTGTACGACACTGGATTTTGCATTGTTTTGCAGATTGTACAATATTTTCTCTCTATGATCCATAACTATAGAAAGTGGATTGGCTGTGGGTTTGTAGAGGGGAGGGTAAAGAGCAGTGGAGGGAAATAGCAGGAAAGCTGATTTCATGCTCCAGGGATTGCATCTCATTTACTCTCAGCACACAGGGACAGAGTGCAGCCCTGCATATGGATTTACTGCCACCTGGTGGTGACTGGCTGCACCGCTAAGCCTGTGAAACCTCTCAGGACATCAGTCAGCAGCAGCAGATTGGGTCAATCCAAGTGAGAAGGAAACCTCTTATCTCCAGCAGACGGTGTCAGCTCCACCTGGTGTGAACTCTGTGAAATGTGAACTCCAGCGAAGCATTCCACAACCACACCGAGCGGCTCTTCATCCTCGCATTTCTCACTATTCTTCTTGCTCCTCATAGAAAGGAAGAGTTTGAAAACTACAGCAGCCCCACGGAGGCGAATACTTCTCAGTCAAGAATGTTATTACATGCTTGAATCGTCTGGTCAATACTACAGAATGTCGATCTCAGAAAACAGTAAAGGAGACTTAAAGCTGCAATGCCATGAAGAATAAAAGTTACTATCTCAGACCTTCAAGAGGAAATATGTGTGCATCAATACCAAATCAATGAACCCTCCCTCTGAGTCGTCCCAGACAGCCTGCATGGGGAATTAATGAAGGCTTCTCATCACTAATTAACACATAAACACAGAGCTGCCGTCAGCCGGCGAGAGCTGGAGTCGATTACTCACCCTGTGTGAAAAGAGGAAGGAAGAGCGAGCGAGGAGAAAATTGGGATTGGTGAGATATGAAGTCATGCACACTGGCTGGCTGTAACATCAGAGAGGTCTGGATGATTAGGGGACGCCAGCTCATGGAGAGCAGCTCGCCTAACAGCCTCCACCACCTCATTAGTCCAGCCCGGCAGCAGTATGCCCTCGCTATTAACCGCTAAATGAAAGACCGCCAACCATGATTACTGCGGGGGGAGTCCTCTGTCGCCTATGGAGTGAGAGGTACACACACACGCGCACACACACAGACACACACACACGCACGCACACACACGCGCACACACACACACACCTCTAAAGAGGATTTATTAAACGGTGATTGAGGCAGAAGCATTTTCTCATCCGCTCGCTCTCGAACCCCAGAGCATAAAAGCTCAGGACATCAAGCGCACCTGTCTGGACCAACGGCCGCTGAACAGCCTCAACAACAACTCTGCCAGCAGCACTTCCATGAAGGGAAGTGGCTGAACATCCAGAGTCCTCGAGTCGAGGGGACGCTACTGCAGCTGCGTCCAGCTGGGACGGACGGCGTTAGATGTGTTTTACAGCGTCCACACACAGCAAGGCAGCAGTTCTGAACATGGCGTCTGTGGTTGGCGTTGAAGCCAGCAACTAGCAGTGGAATCAAAATATTCTGGAGTGATTTTTTTCAGCCTCCATAACTGGTGAATCACACATTTGTCTTTCCAACTCCTCGTGTGCTGAAGTAGCATCCTATTTGTTCCAGGTCAGCCTATCAACAGTACCGACATGATCTGGACTTCCCCAGTCTACTGCACACGCCCACTCGCTGTCAGCAGCCCTGATCGGTCCAGCAGGACGACCAAAGACAGAGCCAGGACTGACGAAGACAGAGAGAGACTGAACAGGAAGACCCGACGACTGAGCCAGGAAGGACAGTCACATTTCTGTATGTGCAACATGACACTGAGCTTCTATGGCGTAACCACAAATGTGCAGATTCAACACAGGCAACAAGAATCTGCCGTTCAAACTCAAAAGGTCCTGAAGAGCCAACAGAAGAAGTGAACATGCAGTTTTGTTGTTTAGTTCTTTTCTTTAGTGAGTTTTGTCTTCTTCAGGGTTGAGCCTTCATCCCTGTAACAACTCACACTGCACCTCTGCGTCTCTCACACTTGACAAAATGGCTTCCAGACTCAGAGGACTTGGAGGTCGCCTACTCTGCCAGCACATACACTGAATGATCAGAGCTGCAGTACTCACGGTCGTTGCAGTGCGTCCCTGAATAAGACGTCATGGAGCAGTCGCAAGTGAAGTTCTCCCACTGCTGGATACACACCCCCATGTTGGCACAGGAGTCCTCCTGGCAGGTTGTACTGGGGCCTGGAGACGGAGGGAGGGAGGGAGGGAGGGAGAGATAGCACAGGTGCACAGTCAGGGAAGATGAAGAGCCTCTGTTGAGACTTAATAATGCAGCACCCATGCAGAAGAATGCACTCTAGAACAGGAGCTACAGGGTGTGTGTGTGTCGAGAAGACAGACGCCAACAGTGTCGCCTCAGGACGTCTGACCTGCAGTGACACGTGCAGGAGGTGAACCCAGCCGTCTCACCCAGGTTCAGGTTTGGGTGACGACTGCCAGTGGGCGGGAGCCAGAGGCCACCTGGCCGTCTTGTGATGACACTGTCAGCGTCTCCTCATTTCCTTCTTTTGAGGGTGTGTGTGCAGGTGGACATGCAGACAGCTGTCATCATTCCAAAAATATATATTTTTAAAGTTTTAGCCTAGTAAAACTTAAAATGCTGCATTCCCTCAGTTGACAAGCAAAACCAAACAGACAAAATAAAGACGCATAAATGAAAACTCACAAATAAAAACTCCAAGAAAACAACGTCCATTAAAATGCTACTAAAGCGGCTCGAGCAGGTCTCTTTTCCAAAGATCTTGACTGTGAAAATACACGGTGAGGATCAGACACACTAGACTGACAGAATTCATGAAGAGCAAAGGAAACGTAGGAGGAGACGGAGTGCATATCCTGGTGTATGCACTGGAGTCAGACACAGCTGAGGAGGGTATTCAAAGTCAAACTGGATGTGTGTTCGCTAGTATTCTCCACCACACATAGCTCTTACTTTTGAATACGGAGAGGGAATGCAGATACAGACAAGTGCACAGCATACGTAATGAGATAAACAACCCCCAGACACAGAGGGGGAAACCTTCACAACGCCCCTCCTGATCCCCACATAGGAAGCAAACACGAGTGAATCAAGTCAAATCATAATCGACAGTCCAACTAAGCAGCAGACAAATGCAAGTAAACCAGGTTTAAGAGCAGTTGTCCTGGGCAAGACGACGTGAAGAGAAGACATTGACAGAGGAAAACAGCAAGTTTGCCAGCTGAAAGTGCATTTACTGTGTAATGTACAGTGGCGGTGGTCAACCAGGCAGCCCCCCCCCCCCCCGGGCTGTGCACACATGCATTTTGCTCTTTCCTCTGAGTGAATCTAGTGTGCACACATTATTAGAGTGAGCAGTGCAGTATTTCAGCGGCAGTAGGCTGCTAGCTCTCTGAAAAACACTAAAGTGGAACGCTTGATGGCCTTCTGAGAAAATGGAAAGTGACAGAGAGGCCTGATCCATCAGCAGCAGGCTGGACGAGTGGGGATGGCGCTGACAGCCTCTGACAGCCTGGAATGTGTCACTTTTTCACACAAGAACAAAGTACATCTACAAATCCTCTGCTGTGCTGAGAAGGTGCCTCAGATATCTGCGTGACGGCTGCGTATCAGCAGGAACACGCCATCGCTTCTGTTTGCTCTAATAATGCTGATCGTGTTCCTGCTTAAACATGCCGTCAGATCATACATGGAGCCATTAGCGTGAGCACGTGGAGACGGTCCTGGTGTTCCCTGCTAACTGCTGCCTCGCCTGCTTGTCTCACTCTGTCCATCCTGGTATTTACTTCTTCTTTTCAGAGAGCAAGTCGCCTCTGCAACACTGGTGCTGACTTGTATTGCCATGGTGACACCCACGATGCATTGCACACAGCAGACTTTCAGGCAAGCATGCCTCTGACAGGCGGAGTTTGACCCTCTACCTTGCAGGTCGGCTTTGGTGAAACCAACTTTGTTAGAGCAGGAAGAAAATAATAAACAGAACAGAGCGGAAAACAAGAGTAAAGGTTAGTTGGGAGCACCATTGTTAGCCTTCTCAGTAGTTAAAGACGGTAACTATGGTAACATGAAGTCCAGGTGTTTGCTGGTTAGTTGGTTGAAGTCATCTCAGTGCACTGCTGCCCCCTAGAGGAGCTGCTGCACCATTAACAGTACACTCCTCACGCGTCTCGTCACCTCCAGGTTCACCCAGCAGGTGACAGTTCAAACTGAACGAGACCTACTAAGAAGGAAGCCTCATCAAGCTGAGTGATTAAAGCAACAGGAGAACACCGCGTGTTGACGAGCGAGCAGCAGGAAGCAGCTGAGGTCCTCTCAGAGGAAGCTCAGCGTCTTTGTTAAGTAGCATCAACCTAACTGGCTTCTTTCGTTCTCCTTCCTTATGTAGGAAAGGATTCTTCTGATCTGATTATCCAGAGTGAGCGTCTGAGAAATGGAAGCAAATAAGCAGGACTAGAGGAGCCTGGGAGGGCTTCAAGGCTCACTGACCAGCCCTCCAATTAGTCTAATAAATCTCACGCGGCAGGTCATCGCACCTCCTCGCTATCTCGCCATCTGTACCTTCACAGCCGCGCTCAATCTGACCGCTGCGGAAAAGGGCATCGTTGATGAGGTCTGGCAGGCGTCCATTCAGGTCAACCGAGGCCAAGCATCCTTGAAAGCCTTCCCTGGAAACCACCAGCTTAGGAAGGTTCTGGTACATGTTGGGTCCCAGACCCCCGATGAACAGGTCACCTGCAGGGTGAGAAGAAGCCAGAGGCAGAGCCATGATAAACTAAACATGACAATAATTCCCTCTGATGAACGCCTTTACTGACTGTGGACGCGCTCCCGTCTCAGAAGGACTCGCTGCCTGGTCCACTGTTACTGCAGTATTTACACCAGGAACCTCTGACACTCCCCTGATCTACTACATGTGGGTACTGCATCTGTTTTTGATGTGTGGAGTGTTTGGATTTCTGTGCTGCACGTCGTGTGTGGGGGTGCACCGAGAACCATTTTACTGTCTACAGCTGCACACACTCAGACCACCACGAGCAACACTGGGTTTGAGGTCCGAGGACAAGATGGTGGGAGCATTACATCTCTTTTGATGATCACCACAGCCCCGGGGGCACAGATAGGTTTGCTGGGGGGGGGGGGCTGGGCTGAAAACGTCCCTGAGCTAGCAGGGACACCTGTACTGTGACGTGGACTGATGTGTGGGGAGCTGACGAGCCAGGTGAGGCAGGGGCCTGCAGGGGGATCGTCAGGCTTGAGCGGACCTCTTTAGGAAACTATCCATGTGCCAGAGCTGTTGAGCCCTGGAACATGTATGCTCATTTATCACAGGGTCACGTCATAACATCTGGATATCATCAGCGGCGGCTGCTGCATCCGTGCCAGTGGAGATCCAGAGTTGAACACCTGCCTGTGTGCTGCTTGAGGTCCCTCCGTGAAAACTGGCTTCTACTTTGATCAAGCAGGTGAGAGCTTTAGGCTGACGTCCACCTGCCGCGTGTCCTCACGCCAGCGCCTTGTAGCCCTGAACAACTTTCTTTATCTTCATCATCAACTATCCATCTGCTGGTTATTGTTATGCGCTACCTTTTAAGTCAAGGTTCTTGGCGCCGTTTACGTTCTGGGTGACCGACTTCGAGTCCACTTTGAGCGTGTGTGTGTTGGAGGCGTCTCGAGTGATGACCACGTTGTGCCACTGGTTGTCGTTGAGGGGGTTGTCGCTGTTCCCCTTCAGCAGACTCGGGCCGTTCCCCAGGTCGAACACGTAGTGGATGAACCTGCCAGAGAAGCAGAACCCATCAGCAGGGCTCCTCAGTCACTGGTTACATGTCCAGGAAAAACTCTCACAATCAGAAGTGGAGACCAAAGCCTTCTTCAGTCCAGCAGGTACCAACAAAGCATCAACAACCCCAATACCATCACCGCCACCCGGCTCACCCTTTGACCAGCTCCACAGCGATGAAGTCATTCCCGTCTCCACTGTTGAAGATGATGAAGCCGTCGGGGGACGTGGTTTTGAACTGGAAGAAGAGGTGCATGGTGGTGTAGGCCTGCAGCGTGGCCAGGCCCAGGTAGCTGCCCTTGGTCTTGAAGGTCACAGGGTCGGCGATGATGAAGCGCATACCGAAGCGGGCGTTCAGCTCGCAGAAGTCAATGTCTCCATTCTTGCACATGTCGATGTACTGCATACCATTGAACTTCAGGCTCTGAGGGGAGAAGTACAGAGTACTTCATCAGTACCAGTTGTCACTCACATTCACAGTCCAAATGACCAACAGAGTAGAATATACTGAAGTACAGCACACATACCTGGAGGTGTCCTATGAAGGAGGACGGAGCAGAGGAGACGAAGCGCCGCTCCGTCAAGATGCCCGTCTCCACGTTGTTGAACTCCAGACGGGTGTGATCGCCTGCCATCTGACCTGAGGAGGAGAAGAAGAAAGCAGGGAGGAGGGAAGAGGAAGAGTAGGAGGAGGGAGCGGAGGAAGGAGGGAGGGAGGGAAGGAGGGAAGGAGGGAGGGAGGGAGGGAAGGAGGGAGGGAAGGAGGGAGGGAGGGAAGGAGGGAGGGAAGGAGGGAGGGAGGGCGGGCCGGTTCTCACAGTCAGGTCAAAGCAGAACTGACACGCCGAAGTCAGTCTGAGGACTCAAGTTGGCGAATCAAACGCCGGACTGTCATCATCAATACAAGCATTCAAGTGTGAGCTAAAACCTGCTTAAATAAATACCTTCAGCCATGTCATCGTCCACCGTGAGCTTGAAGTTTTTACCGCGGCGGACCACTCGGACCGAGTGCCACTCATTGTCGTTGAGCTTTTGTCCGGCGTAAAGAACCTCAGGACCTTTGCCTGAAGAGGAGGGTGAGTTAGTGGAGGGAGGGGAGGCACACGCACACACAACCTTTGTTCCACAAGTAGTACAATTACTACAATTAATAACTTTACTTCTACTTTTGATGTGATTGCAAAGGAGAGGAAAACATCAAATCACAACTGACATCCCCTGGTCACTGAACTCAGAGTTCTCAGCTCTCACTGATCCTGCTCATCGGACTCAAATCCACCTAAGGTTGTTTCAGGTAGGTAATAACAGCAGCCACTAGAGGGCAGTCCTGCCCCGCTGCTGCTGAGGGGCTGGATCTGCTCAACTCCAGCTGCTGATAGATTTTAAATCCAGAAAACCCTAAACGCTCTGCTGTCTCTCTGCATGTGTTTTCTATGTATTTCATATAAATATTCTATAAACAATATATGTATGTACATAAATAATATCTGAATAAAAATGTTGTGTGACATCTCTTCCATCCATAATACAAACAAAAAGGCTTGTTCATGAGCACGAGCGTCACTGGTAACCCTGTCTGATATTCACATATTTGCTAAAACACAGAACGTTGAAATGAAACCTAGAAAACAAAGTAATTCAGATGCAGTAAATTATGATGTCGTAGACAAAGGAAGTAGCAGCTACGGACGGAAAGATTAGGAACTGCTCTCAGGAATTAATTTGAAAATGGGCCATTTAAAATATATAGAGAACATTAAGTCTGATTTGCATAACTTTGATCTCTGGCTATTACTTCCCCCCTCTTATCTGGGAAATCCTCTTATCAGCCCCCTGCATGCACACTCTCCTGCCCTCACATCTACACACAGGCTGGAATCAAACACTAGACGAGGAAGAGGAAGAAGGCTGCAGAAGAAGAATGTTGACTTACTGGTGTTACAGTTTATCCTGACACAGTCTAGATGGGGAGGGGAGAATAAGTGACAGATGAAATCGCATCCTTCAAGGTTACAGCTGCAGACATCCAAGAGCAAGAAAAAGCCACCTTCCGGGGACGGTCACATGACGCCAGCGGCCATTTTAGCTTGGTTCGCGCCTGATAGTCAATAGAACAATGCTGCAGCTGTAAATCAAGGTTAAGGCCAATAGACTCACGTCTGATGATGGAGCCAGTAATACTGGACCGCCGCGGGTCAGTGTTACAGTACTCAGGGTGTTCACGTTATCGTGAGTGCTCACAGCAGGACAGGGCCAAGAGTCTGTCGACAGTTTTGATCTCAAAATGGTCGCTTGCAATTCAACGGCCACATGGATTTTGCAACCCACCAACGGAGCCGAGACGTCACGCTACTAGCTCGCTGTGTTCTATCCAATCAGGAGAGTCAGTCAGAAGTTTCTTCTGTCTCTTATTACAGCCTCCGCCTACGGAGAGTTTTGGAGCTGTGACTGGCAGGTGCAGGTTGAAATCCATGTGACCAGGCTGGTCATGTGCCGTCAACCGCAACAGAAAAGTGGGAGCAAACAGCCTCGAGCCACGCAGCACCGACACCGTGCAGAGGCCTGGACAGCCCCCCCTCCACAGGGGCCTGGGGACGGGACATGGAGCTCCAGGAATTAGGGTGGCTCGACTAGAACATTTTAAAGTTTCGAAACGGTAAATAACAGAACTTGTGTTTCAGAGCAAAATCATGAATACTGCACATCAGGTGTTTCCTGACATGTGATGGATGCACTCGGATACGCAGGCGTGCAGGCGTGCTGGGGGCTGTGGCATCGGGCTGTTTGTCTGACGGGCCGCAGGCTCGGGGCCTTTGAAGGGGTGAGTGCCATCTTTGAACAAGGCATGGGAGATGCCAGCGAGACCACGGTCACTGATGGACAGAGAGAATGAACCTGCTATCATGAGGAAAAAATAAAAACAGACCCACACGATAAAAAAGGCGACTAAAACTCAGTGCGGCTAAGATGTTCGCTTACCTGCAGCTCTAAATAGATGGCAGAAGAAAAGCTACAATGTTGCATGTCTGAGGACGGCGCCATCTATTGGTTAGTCAAGTAATGAAATGCTATGCCTTTACAAAGAGCTAAACAATCATAAAAATGTTCAGAAGATGTGCTGCAGAACATGGATAAGTTTGTTAAGTGTTAGACTGATGGATCCAAACGTCAGCAGAGACATCTAAGCATCAAGGCAGAAAGAAAACGTCCAGGCAAAACCATGCAACTACAAGAACAAGCTGCCAAAGACTGGTTTAGTCGGTGTTAGGCCTGACCGTCCTGAGCCATAGAGAGCAAGATTTGAAAAAACAAAAGTGCATAGAAAGAGGGCATCCCCAGATCTGAGTCGGGGTCAGCCACCGGGGCGGTTTATACGATACCTAGGTTGACCGTCAGTTTGACCCTCCCGCTGTCCAGCTCAAGCCTCAGCGTGTCCGCTGACTCGCGGGATGTGGCCGCCATGAGCAAGCCGAACGCCCTCTGGGACATGAAGCGGAGGGACACGTCTTCCGCCTCAGTGTGCACCACGTTTGGTATCACCACCTTCATGTACATGCTGCCGTCGAACGACAGGATGGACGCCTCTGTGAGAGAGAAGCACAGAAATATTCACACTTCCACTGCAGCTGAGCACGTGTGTGTGTGTGTGTGTGTGTGAAGCTGATATCATCATTAGAGCAGCAGTGGAACAGATACTATGCTTCACCTCCTTCTGACAGCTTTGTTTATGCAACTGAAGCTTTCGATGAGATAAAAGTGTGTTTGCCATGAACACATTGAACTCTCACTCACAGAAAGAGCTTCAGGTTGCAGCATGAACACATGAATGGGAGCTAGATTTTATCAATGGCAGACACACGCAGACACATGTCACACATACATGGCTGTGCTCATCACTCAGCGGGAGATGGGTGAATGTCTGGGAGCTCAGGCTGCACACACACACACACACACACACACACGTTCACAAACACACACACACACACACGCTGCTCACTGTGCAGGAAATTAAATCTTGGTCCTACTTCCTCCCCTCCTCACCAACTCCCCTCAAGGAGTCCCCAGATTCAAGGTGGGGTCTACTAATCTAGAAATGTCTCGGGAAGACGTGGAAGATTAGATGTGGCAACACGTGGACGGTGACACTGTGCACAAACTCAAGCGTCGGATCGTGAAAAAGCCCACAGTCTTTGGGCGCTCCTGTTGGAGGAGGAAGGAGAGCTGACGCCAATGATGCTGGCGAGGGAGGAGGAAGACTGTCAGCAGACCGGAGCCTCGTGGGGGAGAGACAGATTAAAAAGGGTACCCAACCATGAAATACCTGCTTTGACACTGCAGCTCTTAACGAAAAAAATAGCCCTGTGGCCTCAGACCTGCACCACCATTTGGCCACGTCGGGGGAAACACTGAGGTTAGGTGAGAGAGTCTGAACACCACGCTAGAGACACGCGAGAGACACGCAACGCCGCGTGACAGCAACTACATGTTGACTCCTGTCAAGAACAATGTTAACCCATGCAAATAATAATGCACCACAAGTGTCAGGTGATATGCTGAAAAATTCATATTGAAGCAGTTTAAAATCCCTCCAGCGTTGGTTTAGCAGCAGCCTGCTGCAAAACCCTGCATTTGTCTGCTACCATTGTAAAACCCATCCTCCAAAGAAGCTGAGGACTGAGTGGGTGCAGCAGCCGCAGGGTCGTGAGACCTTGGCGCGCCATTGTACTCCTCAATTTGAAAGGCTTTCTTTCACTCTTGCATTTAAAGCTGTCAAACATCCTCTCTCTCTCACACACACACACACACACACACACACACACACACACACACACACACACACACACAGTCCAGTGACAGATCTGCTAAGTGACTGAGGCAGCATCGATAGGTGAGCTGGGTCAGGTCCCAGAATCACAGCGGAGGACAGAAGAAGACGGTCCGTCCGCAGCTCAGGGACGGAGAGAAGGCGCTGAAAGGACCCGAGCTGATTTGTGCTTTCACTGAACACTGACCTGTGTTTTTTTTGTTGTGAGGATTTGACAAAAGGCTGGAACATCTTTGAAACTGGAAAATTATTGCTTCAAAATTATATTTTAATTCCACAGTCGTAGCAGCATCTACGTGTCGACAGTGCTGCCCTGGACTGGTGGAGGTCCTGTTGGAAACCCAAAACGGAGTCTGTAACCCAACCAGAGGGACGTTAGAAGAATGAAACAGAAGCACACAACCCTGAGTGAACGACTGCTGCTTCCAACTCACAGCCTGCTGGGATTTAACTGAAGTCACACTCACGGGAGTTCGACCGACGCCGACTCTACTGCAGCGTCTCAAGAACGCTCAGAGATCTCCCTGGAGACTCCTTCGCTCTGTTTGCATGTGTGCATCTTGCTCATTTAGGGTAGTGACCAACACTCCCCAAGTGCGATCCAAATTGCAGCACCATGCAATCATGCCTCTTAGAGGGAGTGAATGTGGACCCTCTTACCATGAGGCCTCCTGCTCACTGCTGCAGACTGAGAACAGACGGAACTTAGAAAAGAGAACACGGTTCAGGGCAGAAAAAGCTTCTGTTCGGGTTCCCCTGCTCGCCCTCTCAGCCTCAGCCAGTGCTGCTGGAGTGTTTTGAGGCCTATTTCACACTAAAAATGCACGTTATTATGTTGACAGCATGTAAAAAGTTCATAAATACGTTCCTATAAGACATCCCATGTCAGCATGGCGGTTAGGCCTCCTCATATACGGTTACATGAGAGAGCACTGAGGTGTCAGCCGTGACCCTGAGTCAGCAGGAACTAGATTGGTGGCTGTGTCCGGTCCAAGTCCGGAGACGGACCTGTGTCTTCGCTCTGCAACACCTGAGGCGGCGCAGCCTTCTTCCAGTAACTCAGAACATGTTATCGTGCAAAGCTCCCATTCACGAGCTACGGGTCAAAGTTCACGACAGAAGCCCAAAAGGGCACACGTCACCCCGCTGCTGGTTTCTCTTCACTGGCTTCCAGTGGCAGCCAGGATCAAATTCAAGGCACTTCTCTTGGCTCACAAAACAATCCCAAGAACGGCTCCAGCCTACCTGGAATCCCTGATCCAGGTCTACGCTCCTTCTCGCCCACTACGCTCTGCATGCCAAAGACGCCTGGTGCTTCCAGCCCAGCGCTGCTCCAAATCTCTAGCCAGACTCTTCTCTTCTGTTGTTCCCAAATGGTGGAACCAACTACCAAACTCTGTGCTGTGAGTCCCTTTCTACTTTTAAGAGACAATTGAAGACTCAATTGTTCAGAGAGCACCGAGGCACTGAACCTGACTCTGCTCCTCTTTGTCCTGTGGTAGAATCAGTCAGAGGGTCCACGACCCAGCACTTAGTGACTATGTAGCACTAACTGGGTTGGGTGATGTTGTATGTTTGTCAAAAAAAAAGGGGGGGGGGGGCGACACTTCTTCTGCCACTAGATGGCAGCACCTGTGACCAAATCACAACTGAAGCACTTCTGCGCTTCCTATGGACTTTTCCTTAATTAAGTCTAAATTCTTGCTTGTGTTGTACGTCGCTTAGGACAAAAGCGTCTGCTAAATGAAACTGTAGAATTGTAGGATTGTAGACTTGTAGAATTGTAGGATTGTAGACTCGTAGAGTCACACAAGAGGGAAGGAAAACAAGGCGACAGTGCAACAGTGTTGCTCTGATCACTGCCAGAGAGCTGCAAGCTGAGGTGCTGCACTTCAGCGAACTGATGTTTAGAGTTCTGTGTACACAACAGGACATCTATTCACACACACACACACACACGCACACACACACACACACACACACGCACACGCACGCACACGCACACACACACGCACACACACACACACACACACACACACACACAGCAGCTCAGTTGCAGCAAAAGAAGGTGTGACAGTCTTATGTGGTTAAAGGAGAGATCGAGAGCATAATTTCAGATGGCAATCAAGCTACTAATCATCAGTGTGTGTGTGTGTGTGTGTGTATGTGTGTGTGTGTGTGTGAGCCTGCATGTATGCGTGTTCTCCATCACTTTTCATAATTAACAGTGCAATTGAAGAGCAAGATGGAGGAGGAGGAAAGCTATTAAGTGAGCTTCACAAATATTCAGAGTACAGAAGAGATGTGCTGGTCTCTCTCTCTCTCTCTCTCTCTCTCTCTCGCTTGCACACACAAGCACACACACATACACACATGCACACACACATGCACACACACACGCGCACACACACATGAACACACACATGTTCACGTGCACACACACAAGCGCACACACACATGCACACACAATTGCACAATACAGGGTCTGCGGTGCTGTCCAAATTGTTTTGGGTCAAAAATTCAGATCATTGTGACAGTGAGGAGGACATTGATACAAATCTTACAGGCACAGGGTGAGTCTTTTTGTGTGTGTTTATACACTGTGGACACACACACACACACACACACACACACACACACACACACACACACACACACACACACACACAGGTGTAACATCAGCATGCTGACTGACCAGCAGCATGATTGACAGGTGAGTCTTGTCACCTAAATGCCATATAAATTAACAATTTAAGTGAACTGTGTAGTCCTGACTAGATGTTATCTAACAGTACTCCAATTAGAACATTAAGAAGTAAAGTAAACTCAAAGTACTAATTCACCTCCAATTCTTACTGTGTACTGCAACTACACCATGAACTATGATAAAAATAAATTATAGGTCAGGTTAAGAGAGTCTTTTACTCTTTAGTAGGAGTGTACAGTATTATGATGGATGGATGGATGGATGGATGGATGGGTGGATTGATGGGTGGATGGATGGATGGATAAGTGGATGGATGGATGGGTGAATGGATGGATGGGTGGATGGATGGATGGATGGAGGGATGGATGGGTGGATGGGTGGATGGCTGGGTGGATGTTGACAGGATGAGCTGTATCATAATACCATTGTTATAAAGCAACACGCGTCGTCTGAGCCACCAGATCTTTGTCTTTAGTTCCACACCAGTCGGCTTCATCAAGCAAAAGTAAACTGAGCACATTGATGTGAAGTCTAAGTAGATTTACAGCAGTAACGAGGTTTACGTTCTGCCTAAAACACAATGTTCTCCATCTGTGTAGGAAATAGAACGCTGTGAAGGAATGACGTTCCCCTCAGGGGTCAGAACATTCCCAGGGATTGTTAAGCGGTTTTCAGCATCGACCATATTGAACAGGCTTCAGGGTCAATCCATGCAGCTCTAGCAACACAGCACACGTGATAGGACCGTGGCACACAAACCACATCAGACGCTTCACCTCACGGTCGTCTCCTCCATCACACTAGCTGACTGCGTCATTCCCACCCTGCCGGGGTGTCCAGGTCACCGAATGCATCCCTCCATCCCTCACCAGTCCTAGCGCTCACGCCACAGGGAGACGGTTATCTAGAGGCAGGCAGCAGCGCTTGACCTGAAGGGTGTAGGAGGTTGATCAGTGACACTGTCTGGTGGCCTGTGGGAGTTAAACTCCAGCTTAGTCGGCGGGGGGGGGGGTTCCCTGTGTTGGACCACTAACAAGCACAAACAAGGCAGAGGCATCCATGATGGCCCAGACCAACCACACCCAGACCATCTGAAGAACTAAAGAACTACAGTAAAGAGGGAGGCTTGGCGGGCGTCCCTCAGTTCTCTGGTTCCAGTTCCTCAACACAGCAAAAGTTCTATCACGGCCCGGTTGTCCTGCTCCTCTGCATAGTCACACATCCAAAACAGGTTCAGAGCATGGACGTGTCAACCAAATCACCAAAATGGGCTGGAACTTGATTTCTCTTTAGTTTGGTGTTGCAGTGCGTTGGCATTTTTCCATGAAAAGAAACAAATGAAACAACGAGAAAAGGAATTGCAACTTGGGAGTTTTACTCCAAACCTGCATTTGAGTGAGGAGGCGTCCCTCCAGCTCTTCAGTGTGTTGGTGCGGAGGTTCAATCCCCAGCTGGTGGGCGTGTCCCCGCCACAACAGGAGAGGAGGTTCTTTTGGCAGCAGTGATTCTGTGTTTGATGGCGCCACCACGTCCTCCATTCACCTCCAACGGCCCATCTCGAGAGGAGAGAGTGAGCACGACCGCCCGCAGCTGTCAAACTCTTCATCAGCTTTTTAGGTGACGGGGAAGTTTTCACATCTAGAATGCTGAGCTGTTCCCCCTCTGACTGCTGAGAGCCACCTGCACAGGTGTCCAGAGGGGGAGGAGCTGATGCTTTCAGTCAGGCTCCCTGGTTGCTCTACCTCACAAGCTTCCAACAAGCATCACGACCAAGAGGGAACAAGGGCAGAGAACCAGGAGACCCTGCAGCGCCATGAGGGGGCAGCAGAGCCAAAGACTGGCAGCTGCCTGGGACAGCGGCGGGGACGGGCTGGAACAGCAGAGACGCCAGAGCACGCCAGTGGAAGGTGAAATAACCGAAGATGAAAATTACAGCAATAAAACAGCAACTGCAGACAAGAACTGAGTGACAGGCATCAAGTCAGATCCAACCAACTTATATTACATGAAAGGTTTTAATTTAATGATCATGTGGGCTCTTGATGAATGAAAATATCACCGTGCTATTTCATCAAACATGGCCTCTCGTGCCTGTGACCCAGGAGAGGAAATCTGCAGAGAAATAATATTCTGCCATGTTTTCCCTCTTTTTAGCCTTAAAATCAGCTGGTCTCCGCGGGAATCCTCATCCCTCCGGCTGTGAGACTTCTGCAGACTTGCCAATTTCTCAGATGGCCGAACACTGAAGGCTTGATTTCCTCCGTGTGCGCTCTCTCTCTCTCTCTCTCTCTCTCTCTCTCCTTGAGAAGGAAAACCATGGAGGAGGAAGAGCGTTTTTTTGCGTGTAAGAAGGAAGGAGCATGGGAAGATGGAGGCAGCTCATTCCCATCTCTTCTGCATAATGTGCCACAATGCGAGTCAGGGTTTATGTAACCTCGCACAACTCCTAAGCACACATTTAATTACAGATGGGGATTAGGGAGCAACGGCGTAATGTTCCAAGCTGCGTAAAAACAGAAACGAACAGATCGTTTTCAAGTGGAGGAGGATCTGTTCTTCAGCCGGGTAAACATTGTCACACATATCTCTGTCTCTCCGGCACTTCCAACATCTCATTGAAGTATTTGTACTCATCTATCTCTCAATCCACCTCCTCCACTGCTTCCTTCCTCCTTTAAAGTCGGTAGGAATGAGCGTCACGGCATCGGGCACTTGTCCGCTGAGCCTGGGTCCATCATCTGGTGTCCAGGGCAGGAAACTCCATCTGTAATGGCAGCCAACTCAAATGCCCTCTGAAGGAGATGAGAGGCGACTTGGTGTTTCTTCCATGCGTGTTGAGGGGAATAACCCCAGCTGGCATCTACGAGAATTAAAATTCAATCTGCACAGCCGGCAATCACATAGGACCTCCTTTCTGAGAACCCACCATCTCTGCAAGTGGAGACAAGGAGGGGGAATCCATTACAGGAGCTCAGCTTGAGACACGTGCTCCACATTCGATAATGTGGACGATACCAAACTCATTATTCTGCTCTGTTCACAGAGACGCTTCCTCCTAGTTGGGAATGGGAACGATGCAAATGCAGGCCTGGAATTTTCTCGACGCAGCACAATAGAGGCAGCATGTTGGAAATGAGAGGGGATTAATTGGGCATGCTTGTGATGAAACACACGCACACGCACGCAGCATTACTGCAGTGAACCACTGAAAGGCCATCATGTAAGAGCTAAAGCTTTTGCAGCACCGACTAACTTCATCACTAATATGTGATATTTCTGTTGAGCGTCGTTTCATTCCAGCCTGTGGAGCAATCAGAGCTCCTTGGTCAAAGACCAGCAGGAAGAACTGAATGTGTGTGTTGTCACATGTATGCCCGTGTTCAGAGGCAACTCAGCCTTCCAGAACACCCACAAACTGCCTGAAACATCTTGAAACATGCTTGTCACAAGAAGACAGCGTGGCCCAGTGCCCCGAGCCTGACCTGGGCATCCCTGAACACGAGAGATCATGTAGAGAGAGAGGTCCTCTTACCAGAACAGGTGAACGTCGACAAAAATCACAATCAAAATTCATTTAACTTTTATTGAAATCCATCCATCACGGCAGGGCCAACACATTGAGACAGACAACCATTGGCTCTCCCAGCCACGCCTACGGTCAATTTAGAGTCTGGATTAACCTGGTCCCTCTTGATGTCTTTGGACTGTGGAGGAAGCTGGAGTACCAGAGAGAACCCAGCAGGAACAGGGAGAACATGGAGACTCACCCAGAAAGACCCCGTGCTGCAGCCGGGGCTCCACCCACAACCTTCTTGATGGGGGCCACAGTGAGGACCACTGCTCCACCGGGCCGCCTTTATTTATTATTTTATAATCATGATAATTAAACAAAATGATTAAGTATTTTACAATAACACCTGCTTTTGATTTCACGGACACGATAAACTACAGCTGAGCTGCTGGCTCATCAGCTGATCTCTGTCTCTCTGGGTTCGTCCCAGCAGACCGCTCGTCCACTGGAGGACGGTCGCTCCTCAACAGTTTGAATCCATCAGTAAAAGTGACACAATGAATGAATGAATCCGTTTCCCTCCTCCCTCTCGCAGTGGAGCGCCGCTGGCTGAGACGCCGCAACATCCATGGGACAAGACACTGCTTTGATTTCAATGGTCTTCTCTTCCTGGAGCTCTTTTAATAACATCATGCTGTGCATCAGAGATGTGGAATATTCCTGCAGGTTCACGCTGGAACCCACGCAGCCTCCAGGGTGGACGTCGGTGCTCTCTACTGTAACCCTGTTTTCATGAGGCGAGGGTGATGATGCAACAGTAGACAGTAACAGTAATGACTCCTGACAGACGTGTGAGCAGAGCCGACTGTCACGACCTCGGCCCAAATCCAAGTACAAGATGAAGACAATCAAGCACAACCAAGTACTACAGCAGTAATACTGCAAAGAAAGAGGAAGAAACAAGCACAGTGAGTTAGAACAGCAGTAACTGAGACGAATGGCGGCTCTGCCTTTCTTCTCTCACTTATTCTTCGTCATCTGTCTCCCTCTTCTACGAGCTGTCCTCCATTCCATTACCAAACTCGTTCCCTTCTCTACATTTTCTTCCTCTTTTGTCCCGTGTGTTCCTTCTGGCCCTCCTTCTCTCTGTCTGCTCGGGCTGACATCCAGCTCAGATGTTCTCAAACTTTTGTTGATGAACTGGTTCAGCTGGACGCGTCAGTCTGGTGAACTCTGAGGTTATAATGAAAAGATCCTCTCGTTACCAATTACAACAAATTACCCCCCCCCCCCCCCACACACACACACACACTCAACCCAGCATCAAATGCTTTTGAGGGTGTAGTTGAAGGACTGATGCTTGTGTTTGATGGTGGGATGAGCAGGAGCACTCTTTTTCCAGGGGTGTATTTCATGACATGCCAGTCAGGCAGTAACTGCAGTCTTGCTATTCACCGACAGGAAGGTGTCACAGCCATGAAAAGGACTCCTCTGACGACCGTCAGTCCAACACCTTCACCCTTAAATGCTTGGATGAATGTTCCTGCGATCTGCGTTGCTTAGTTCAGCAAAACCCAGGCTCAGGCAGGGCGCCACGGCGCCAGGTGCTGCTGAAACTAGGGCTGCAGCTATGGGTTCTTAACAAACAGTATGAAGTCAAATAACTTTACTTTGATTGTACTTTTACTTTTGCTGTTTCTACTTGACATTTTACTGAAGTACAAGCGGGGTCCTGCAGGGGACTGGTACACCAACACACCACCTTTTCCTCCTCTTCTGAGGTTGTGTCAGTGTTTAGTAATCACAAAGCACCAAGACCAGCGCCATTAAAGTCCAACAAAAGCAACAGAAATGTTGATTTTTCAAAAAAGGGCAACAATTACATGCAGCATTTTAATAGTAATGAGGTGTTTTTACATTGTGGTATTCATGCTTTGACTTCAGTAAAGATCTGGGTGTTTTTTCCATCAGAACAGGTCAGGGATCAGTGCTCCAGTGACTCTGTGGCTCAGTAAATCGTGTCTTATTATGCCGGCCTTCCACATTAAGACAGCGGCGCCGCGACACGAGTTTCTATTTCTGGAGATGCGCACCTTTCTCAGTCGTCGAGAAAGAAACTCTTTATTTGCTCAACTCTCGCGAGATTTGCGTCGGTTGTTTCCACTAAAATAATCAAACTCAGGCGATCTGTGGACGGTCTCAGGTTCCCTTCGAGACACGACTCTCTCTGTCTCTGTCAAACTCATGACAGCAGACTGTGGACACCAGGACGCTACACTGCAGGGTTTCACACAGACTTGATGTGTGTGGACACTCAGGTTTTGGGATTTTTATGTTTTTAATCAGTCTGAGGACGGCGGCGTTGGCGACTGATGAGCGATCAGTCGGCCCTCCTCTCCTCCTCACCTGTCGCTGCTCTGAGGAGGTCTGACAGAGAGCCAGACTCTCCTGTTTAATGTAAAGACCTCCTCATGTCGCTGTTTAATCTTATCAGCACACCTGGGTGGTGTTGATGATGTCATTCACCACCACGGTCGTTTCCTGTGTTTTCATAAACTCTGACATGAGCAGCAAGTCTCCTCCACATGCAGCTCTGCTGTGGAAACTGAGCCGCTAACATTAGCAGCAGACATTAGCAGTAGCAAGTGCATCATGCTCTGGCCACACGTGACGTGCATGAACATGACCGTGCAGAGTCTGACACAAAAATATTAAAAAGCAAGCCTTTTTTTGTTAATTTCAATTTGATTCATACGTTTCCATTCGAAAGTGTTAACTGCTTTGATAGTAGTCTTGGTTTTTAAATGCTTTTGACCTGTTTCAGTTTCCAAAAACTATTTCTGGGATTCCTCCACGTACCACTAGAGGGAGCTGGCTCGTACCCACACCACAGTTTGAGAATCCGTGATGTCGCTGATGATTGTCTAAGGCTCCGTGGACGAGTCCAGACTGAGCGTCTCTGTCTGCACTGAGCACTGAGCTGAGCAGCGTGTCAGCAGCAGACAGCTGCACGTTATCAACCTTGAAGTAATGTTCTTTTATTCAAACCAGACCATCAAACAGTCGTCAGCAGCTTCATGCTGCAGCTCTCACATCTGGCCGACCAGGCAAGAGCGATGCTGCAGACACACCAACACCCACTGATTGTTCTTTTTTACAATGACAGAAGCACCACGAGCTCTCAGGCCTCATTTATACTGTTTGGGTGATAAAAGCCAAACGAATGACGTGTGTGAGCTGAACTGAAGCAGGTTCACACCACAAACTACAACTGAAGAAAAGTACATATCACTAAAATCATAAATGTAAGACTCTCTGATGAAGTTATTGTTGGGAGCTCGATCCACTCCAGAGCCAAAACATGAACAGAGTGAAGTTGCGAAGTCCAGTACGACAGCGCTGGAACATCTGGAGGGCGGCTGCTGTCTTGCCCAGGTGGGTAAAGACGACAGGTCCTTGAAACAGCAAGATGGAGGTGAAGTCCACAAACAACGGTGAGAAGAAGCTACAGCAGGTCTGTAGATCAGCGAGTAGATATTTTTGGAGCGTTCTCTGAATTCTGTCCCGTAGTGCAGGAGGGAGAAAAAAAACGTCTTTTGTCAGCCAAACACACATACCAGTGCGTGCTTGAAAGACCAACTCGTTGCACAATGTACTGCACTGGGCTTCATAAGTACACAAGTCCTTCATACACGGATCTCTAGGTTATGTCGTTTACCGGGGGTGGACACACGTAGGTCGCGTCAGGCTGGAGCAGCCAGGCTGTGGTGGCACGGAGCTCATTTGCACATATTTGAAAAGGACTTCACACCGAGTCTTTAATAATAATCATAACAATAATAAAAACACTCTTGGAAATGTCCCAAAAGCCAGCTTCCATGTCTTGGGATCAGACCGCCAAGGCACCCGCCTTGGTCAGTGCCCGAACCACATTGCACCGGACCCTTCCAGTTCCTCCTGTGGGTGGGGGTCTACGGGGGTACAAGTCCATGTAACCTTTCGGTCTAAGCCCGGCCGGACCCATGGGCGAAGCCCTGACCACCAGACTGTCGTCCATGGGCCCCTACCCTGGGCGTAGCTCCAGGGCGGGGCCCCTGTAACCCTCTGGGCTGAGTACACATGAAGGGTCTTTTGAACCCTTCTTTGTCTGGCCCTTGGCCTTGGACCAGTCTGCCTTGGGTGACCCTACCAGGGGCAAAATGCCCCCAACAGCATAGCTCCTAGGGTCACTAGGAAACTCAAACTCCCCCACGACGATAAGGTGACGGATCCAGGATGCTGGAAAAGGGTGGCCTGCCCACTCCAGGTCTTGAGGAGTTTAGCTCTGGGTAATGACTGAAAGAACAAGATCCTGAATCCAAGCGGCTGAATTGAGTTTCCTCCTCAGGGAGGCTGGGCTCTCCCTTAGAGACAGGGTGAGAAGCTCCGTCCTTCAGGAGGGACTCAGAGTAGAGCTGCTGCTCCTCCAGGTAGAGGAGTCAGTGGAGGTGCTTCAGGTATCTGGTGAGGACGCCTCCCTCAGGAGGTGTTCCAGGCATGTCCAATAGGGAGGAGGCCCGGAGGCCGACCCAGGACACGCTGGAGGGATTATATCTCTGGGCTGGCCTGGGAACGCCTCGGGATTCCCCCGGAAGAGCTGGTGGACGTGGCTGGGAGAGGACAGTCTGGGCTTCCTTGCTGAGGCTGCTGCCCCCTCGACCTGGACCCACCGGATAAGAGGAGGGGGACGAAGACGAGACTCTTGGAAATAAAATCTAGGCCCATTGACTAAAACAAAGTAGGCTGTTGTTTTTACATCATTCAATAAAAGACTGATTCCTCTCCTTTCTCATGCACACTGACAGATGTTGGCAGGTCAGAGATGCAGGTGATTGGCTGGCACTGCAAAAGAAAGCTCATCCTGTATTCAACAATCACACCTGAACTTAACTTCTCCTGCTGTTTTGTGTGAACTTAAAAAGGTTTTCTATCCTACTAATTGCAAAATGATAAAATAATCAGACTGATCCCAGTTCAACACCCACTCTTACCAAGCATGTGAGACAAAGAGCCTGCATGCTGTCTACACACTATCTGAACAATGACTTCACATTTCGTATAAAACAGACCGTGCTGCATCCTCTTGTCAGCAAACAGAGTCATTTCTTTTCAAACCAACACAATTAATGTAGTCTCTGAAACAGGCTTTTTTCTAATAAATAGCAAATATGATGGAAAGATTCATGTGCAGTGTGCTGGACATGTTCACGGTGGAGAGGAAGGACCTGTTCCACATGTATGTGAAATAATATGTGGCAGTAGTTGGTCGCAGACCTTCAGCATGTATCGGCACAAAGGCCTGCCAGGCAATTATGTCAGCGCCATGACAGGACTGGAGGGTGAAGGAGACGTTCAGACAGACCGAGTGTTTTCTCTTTTGTGGGTGGAGGAGCAATTTTGAGCAGCATTTAAATTGTGCCACTCTAACGTTTAGCTGAGACTTCATCTGAGGAGAGACTGGATTCAGGAGGTGTTCAACCCTTATGAACGGGTCATAGGTTAGAGAAACCAACAGGACCTCCCACAGCTCTCAGGCAGGGGGGCATCATCGTCAGCAAATAACCGAGCTCATGAAGCCAAGTGCAAACCCCAACCCTCACTTTCAAGCTCCACCTGTGAAGGAGAAAGGGGACGATTTCCCCGTCAGCTTGGCAGAGTCCATGCAGGAAGGTGGAGAGCGTCAATGTCACACCAACCCTCTCTTTGGCAATTAGGACCTGTGATTAAACTGTAAAAGCCATGTGGTGACCTATCATGCAGCAAAAGGAGCCGGTCATGGTGAGTGTGTGTGAGTGTGTGAGTGTGTGTGAGTGTGTGTGAGTGTGTGTGAGTGTGTGAGTGTGTGAGTGTGTGTGAGTGTGTGTGTGTGTGTGAGTGTGTTTGTGTGTGTGTGTGTGTGTGTGAGTTGATCTGATCGAGCTGATGAAGAGATGATGAGTTGTGATGACACCATGATCCATCCATCCGTCCAGTGAATGTGATTTACAACAACATGCATGATATGAAATGAATAAAGGCAGAAGTGAGGCATGACTGTAGCTGATCCTCCTCTACCTTCCACCTCCGGGTCTGTGACACATGAATTGACCTCATGGATCTGGAGGATGGAGGAAGAGGAGGCTCGCTGGAGGAGCTACAGTCTGAGCACAGAGGCTCGAGAGTTCCCTTCGCAGAAACATCAAGCTGGAAAACACACTCACCCTGAAGAGTGAGTTCAGACTCAGAAACGGAGCTGAATATTTAGACTCCTACGACATACATGCAGGGAGAGAGACAGGCAGAGACAGAGAGAGAGACAGAGAGAGAGAGACAGACAGACAGAGACAGAGAGAGAGACAGACAGAGAGACAGACAGAGACACAGAGAGAGAGACAGAGAGAGACACAGAGAGAGAGACAGACAGAGACAGAGAGAGAGAGAGACAGAGAGAGAGACAGAGAGAGAGACAGAGAGACACAGAGAGAGACAGACAGAGACAGAGAGAGACAGAGAGAGAGACAGAGAGAGAGACACAGAGAGAGACAGACAGAGAGAGACACAGAGACAGACAGAGACAGAGGGAGAAAGAATGGTCATAGGAACACTGACTGAGTCCAGCAGTGATGAGAACTCGTTCCTCCTCATCTGAGAGGACGATAAACTGGAAAAGACATTCAAGACCTGAGGGATGATGGGAAACTGTCTTCGGAGGACATGTTGGAGACTCCAGCTCCATGTTAGACACACGTCTGTCTCTCAGTCATGTTGTAACACATTACTGAGCCAGTCAGTGGCAACAACAAGCTCAGGTACTGGTCACCTGCCTCTGGTGAGTCCGGCTCATACTGGGACCATGACATGTTACTGTCTGTCATTTTGACACCAAGCACACTGGCATTGTCCTCCAAGAGGAAGGAGGCACATTGATCCACAGCGGACATGCTTGCAGCCACCAGCTCTGTCCTGGAGACGCTGTCTCTGCCACCGTGACTCCTCCCACTGACAGGATGCAAACGCAAGCTCTTACTCGCCTGTATGTGGGCGATCTTGTCAGGGAAAACACAATATGCATTAGACACAATCTAATCTGTGTGTGTGTGTGTGTGTGTGTGTGTGTGTGTGTGTCAGCGCGGGTGTGTAGATGCAGCAGACAGTAAGGGGAGAGTCTCGCTGGGACAGCTTGGTGCTGCGCTGGAAAGTCGTCAGACAAACACACTTCATTACAGGCCTATTTACCTGATTAACTGGGCTACTTTATCAGCTGCAGCACCCTAAAAGGCCCCCCCCCCCCCACACACACACACACACACAAAGACCCTCCCACAGTTTACCAACACGACACTTAACTTACACACCCACTCTGTGAACCAGTGACTCGCCCACTACAGGCCGACCTGGCGAGCTGGAGGACGTAAATACTTGCCTATGATCTTAAAAGAGTGCCACCTCTTACAAGTCAGACTAAAAAAATTGCAGTTTTCTTTACAGGGAATAACGTTTGCTTAACCTTTTCATGTAAAGGACTGTAGCAATCAAAAAGGAACAAAGCCTGGAGCTGTCTGTGAAAGACAAGCGAGAGGGCAAAACTCACCTTGAAACATCACAATTACAGGAAGGAAATGGCTTCACTTCTCTCCGTCTGTCGATCTCACTGCAGGCGATCTCAGAGGGAAATCATCCTCCAACATTGCTTTAAGAGCTTTAAACCCTGATTAGACTCATGAGACGCAGATGGAGGTGACAAAAATAACCCTCCAACACTTACAAGCCAGCAAAGAAAAAAAAACATCGGTGAGAGATTTGTGACATTTTTCTGAGGCCAACAACATTTAAGTGTAATTCTTTGCCCTCAAACAGTGGGGCGACATTTACACACTTTTTTTAAGACTTAATTTAAAGGACCACATCAACTATTCTGAGAAATGGGTTTGTTGCCCCTCCTCCTCAGGTCCAGACAGGAAGGTGGACTGCAAGTGAGCTATGCTAACACAGATAGCATAGCTAGCATGGCTGTCAGCCCCCTAATCAGTATTGGGAGTTAACAGGTGATAAAAACGATACTTGTTTGAATCCATGTATTCCATACCGCTCTGCTCACTGCTGACGCTGCCATACCGTAGCGTGACACTGTCGACCAATCAGAACTGTCAGGAAGCACCTCTGGTGCGAGGTGTTGTGGGTAATGGAGTTTGGCTACTAATTCCTACGTTTTCACAAGCAGAAATAATTGATTGGTCCTTTAAAGTTCCTGCAACTTGTACACGCTGGAAAAAGACAGGAGGCTTCCTGTGAGGACACTGCAGGAGGTGTGACTTTGTTCAAACCTGCTTTTGCTTTGTTTGCATATCCCAGTCAGTCGTGTTTACAAGGAATTTCCTGATTGTCTGAAGTTATTTTCCAGCTGAACATCAAAAATCAATCTCCATGTTTTAAGGAATGAAATGTTCATAAATGAGGCTGAATTAAAAAGTAGCGTAATCAGTGACATCATACGCCAAAGAGACATTATTTGTGCCAGGTAACGTCACTTTCCATTGAAACCAGTAGAATCCAATATACGACAGGTGGAAGCAGCACTGCCCCACACTGCAGTGAGAAGGGTCTCTGTCTTCATGGCTCTGGACATGATTGACAAAAAGAGACCGTCTCTAAAGGTGGGCGTGGTCCTTTCTGCAAACCAATTCTGTTTTCTCTTTCTGGGCTGCACAGAACCAAGCTGCTACGTCTGATACCCCCATCGCCGACCACGTGGAAGGAGGGAAGTAACACGGTGTTCTGACCCGGACGGCTGCAACATTGAGACTGTCCCCAGACCAGGCCAGTGGGGGTGCAATAATAGCGGCAGTGGCCACGAAGAGCAGGGCCCTGTCTCAGGGATCTATGGCACCATGCGGTTGGCGGACGGAGCTTGGTTGCTCAGCCATGATTAGCCCTTAGATCTGCTGCTGTAGGCTCAGACTGCTGGGATCTCCCATGATGCACTGGGCTTCTCTCTCCTCCTCCTGTCCTCAGACGTGTTACTAACTCCTCTTCTTCTCTCCTCATCCCAGATCCTGGTGCTGCTGGAGGAGGCTCCAGACCTGAAGAGGCTCCAGCTGCCACCCGTAGCTCCACCTGCTCACGTCCCCGTCTGTCCATCAGTCTCTCCTCCTTTCTCTCGGTCCCTCTCTTTCCTTCTGTCTCTCTGTCTTCCTCCATTCTCTGTCCATCATTCTCTCCTCCTTTCTCTCCCTCTTTATCTCTGTCCCTCTCTCTCCTTCTGTCTCTCTGTCCTCCTCCATTCTCTGTCTTTATCTCTGTCCCTCTCTCTCCTTCTGTCTCTCTGTCTTCCTCCATTCTCTGTCTTTGTCTCTGTCCATCAATCACTCCTCCTTTCTCTCTCTCTTCATCTCTGTCCCTCTCTCTCCTTCTCTCTCTGTCTTCCTCCATTCTCTGTCTTTGTCTCTGTCCATCAGTCTCTCCTCCTTTCTCTCTCTCTTTCTCTTTGTCCCTCTCTCTCCTTCTGTCTCTCTGTCTTCCTCCATTCTCTGTCTTTGTCTCTGTCCATCAGTCTCTCCTCCTTTCTCTCTCTCTTTATCTGTCCCTCTCTCTCCTTCTGTCTCTCTGTCTTCCTCCATTCTCTGTCTTTGTCTCTGTCCATCAGTCACTCCTCCTTTCTCTCCCTCTTTATCTCTGTCCCTCTCTTTCCTTCTGTCTCCCTGTCTTCCTCCATTCTCTGTCTTTGTCTCTGTCCATCAGTCACTCCTCCTTTCTCTTCCTCTTTATCTCTGTCCCTCTCTTTCCTTCTGTCTCTCTGTCTTCCTCCATTCTCTGTCTTTGTCTCTGTCCATCAGTCACTCCTCCTTTCTCTCCCTCTTTATCTCTGTCCCTCTCTTTCCTTCTGTCTCCCTGTCTTCCTCCATTCTCTGTCTTTGTCTCTGTCCATCAGTCACTCCTCCTTTCTCTTCCTCTTTATCTCTGTCCCTCTCTTTCCTTCTGTCTCTCTGTCTTCCTCCATTCTCTGTCTTTGTCTCTGTCCATCAGTCACTCCTCCTTTCTCTCCCTCTTTATCTCTGTCCCTCTCTTTCCTTCTGTCTCCCTGTCTTCCTCCATTCTCTGTCTTTGTCTCTGTCCATCAGTCACTCCTCCTTTCTCTCCCTCTTTATCTCTGCCCGTCTCTTTCCTTCTGTCTCTGTCTTCCTCCATTCTCTGTCTTTGTCTCTGTCCATCAGTCTCTCCTCCTTTCTCTCCCTCTTTATCTCTGTCCCTCTCTTTCCTTCTGTCTCTCTGTCTTCCTCCATTCTCTGTCTTTGTCTCTGTCCTGCTCTCTCCGTCCCCACTGATCCTGGATCTGCTCCACCTTCCTGCTGGTAAAGGAAGGTTCTGGTGGCTGCTGTTGCAGGATGTGCTGCTGATGGAGAATTGTTGGGTGGAGGTTCATTGAAGGAGGGAGGTGCTGGACCTGCTCTACTTGGACAGAGTCAGGACAGAACTTTGGTTGGGGTTTGGTGACACACTAATAAACCTGACTTGACTTGACTTGATTACAAAAGGAACCCAAATCTAAGACGATAACACATTCACTCCTACTGGAAACGTAGCTGTGGAGGGAAAAGCTGTCAAGGAAAGAAATGTCGCTGATTGGACGTATTTGAACATAACCAGTTAAGATGTTCAGTTAGTCAGTTAAGACCTTGTACCACCACGAGGGAAATCCATCCAAACACATTTGGGTTCCTGTCCTGGTGGCTTCGCTCTTTCCCTTCATCTCGTGAGGTCAGAACAGGTGCCCGCCACTGCTGGTGACAGGTGGTGTCACAGTGTTTTCTCTGTCAGCCACTGTGATTCAGTGGTGTATCCTGGTGCTGGTGCTGAGTTGAGTTTTGTGAGAGATGTTGTTGTTGTGTTGGCAGTCGGTTCCTGATTTCTCTTGAGAACCACTTCACTCTTGTGTCTGTTTGGTGTACTTGTGTGACTTGAGTGGCTTGTGTGTGTCCCGCCCCCTCAGCTCCTGCCTGGGTTCAGCTCGCTTCACTTCGTCCTCCTGGTCACACGCCTCTTTGTCTCCTGTCTGATGGGTTGTTGTGTTTTGTTACTAGTATAATAGTCAGAAATAATAAATGGCAACATTCAGAATCACGTTCAGTGGTGTATGAAAGTCGCACACACACTGGCTGGCTCCTGCGCTGATGCTGCATCTGTTTAGTGACACACGACACACCTCTGATCACAGGTGCTGTCGTGTCTCCCGCGCTGACTTAAAGACGATGTGCCAAACAGAGAGAGGGATGTGTGAGCGTGAATATATGTGTGGAGGAGAGGTGTAAACAGGGAGGACGACTTCAGACAGAGCAGAAAAAGATGAGCGCCAGTGATGAGAGCCAGAGAATCCTGCATCTCGTGGAGCTGGCACAGATAGCAGGTGGTTGTCAGCAGGACCATCTTCAGGCTCCTCACAGGACTCCTCAAATATATCTGCTTGTGTTTCTCTGTCTGGTAAACAGAACAGGAAAATAAATTGTTTTCTTTTTAGCTCCCAGTGGCAGAGGAGAAATTACACAGAGCAGTGTGCTTTGTTCACAACAAATAGGACAAAATTCTCATGAGACGTTCAATTCTTCCTCCTCCATTGTAATATCATCAGTGTCTGTGTGGACTGGCTTTCTGGAAATCAACAGCAGCGAATGAGGAGGAGTTTAGACTCCATCAAAAGTACATCAGATATGAAGCATTGTGCGCCATGATCTCAGTGGGCGAGGGACAGTAACCCAGCACCAACCTGCCTCACTGGACCAAGGCTACTGTTCCGAGAGGTGAACGACTGAGCACCAATGGTGATTGAGCGCTGTTGTGAAAGACTGACAGCAACAGATGCTTGTGACCGAGTGAATTAACCACACAAGAGACTTTTAGTCACAGCATGACGACGTCCAGACGAGCTCTCACGCAGCACGAGCTTTGATCTAGAAATGACCAAGTGGGCTGAGAGGAGGTCTGTTCCTGCCTTCTCTACGTTCACAGGAGCTCACACGAAAACTTTTGCATTTCACAGCTGTTATTTATCATTTAACCTATAAACTGAGGAGGCGTGGCTTTTGTAGGCATCACTTAAGAAGTGCAGGGGTGATGGTTGGTTCCAGATAAAGATAAACATTCTGATATTTGTTGGAAGCGAGTGCAATGTGCCAGCCACTTACCCCAGAGGAGTGGGAAGCAGGCCGAAGCTGGCACTGCGGCTGGGCTGTGATGTACACATGACACCAGGGCAATGTTGGAGATGAGTTGCAGTGATACCTGCCCATAAACCCGAAACACAGAGGCTCTGCCCACAAAAGCACAGCAATGCTAACGATGCATGCTCACTCGTGACTGCAGCTCACAAATACGTTTTCCAACACATGGGAACTGATGGAAGCGTCTACGGAGCCTCAAACCCACAAACCTCCACCCTCCCCCTGCAGCTGTAGCAGTGAAAGTCACACAGAAGCGGCGAGTCAGTACAGGAGCCACAACGCCATCCTTTAGAGAGACTCTACGGTGAAGTCAAAGGTTTCTGACTGGATGGAGAAGCTACAGCAATGTGACAAACACTTGAGGTGCATCCTAAGCAAATAAAGTTTAGTAATATGGCAGGAATGTGTAGGCTGATCGAAACAAACAGTTCAGAACAAAGACAGACAAAAGAGCGTACAATGCATTCCAACAGAAAGTCAGCAGCAAAGGCCAATCATTGTAGTGTAAATGTATAACCTTTGTTACACTTCCCGAGAGAGCTCCACCCCCACCCTTGTCTCATCACACAACCCTCAGCTGTGCGCCATAGTGTGCTTCAGATCAATAGCAAGTGCCACGAGTGAATACATCACAGTGGCTGTTTGATTCAGTCACCAGGGACTTCCATGGGAGGATGAGAAGAGTGGAAGAGAAGGAAAAATAAACGTTTGCACCGGCATGACTAATAGAATTGCTTTCACCCGACGTGTAGCAAGTTCATCTTGAAAACCACTCGTGCCTGATGTTCCCAATCAAACCAGGAGCCGCAACTCCAGCTGCATCAGTAAGTCTTCTTCTCTGAATAGATGCGACAAGGACAGCGGCATGAACGGAGAGGAAGTCAGTGTCGCTGGTCATTGTGTTTGCTTACATCCAAATCTTGAACTGCTCCAGATGAAGTTTCACATGGCAGCTAAAGGTAAATCAGTGAGAATTTAAGAGCAACACCTCCAGGAAAAAAGGAGGCTTGTTAAATCAATCGCCCTCAGCGGTGGAAACGAAGGCTGCCTTAACAAAGCAACCGAAGAATAATGGCTGTCACTTCTCACCGTGGTGACATGGAGAGAGCAGCAAAACAAAGCTCTGGATTTGCTGTCTGGTTTGCCTCCCGACCCCCACCTGTGGTCACACACTCTGGGCCGTCAATGCAAAAAAAGATGGCTGACGCAAGCAAGATTCTGCCGCGGGGATGCCGACCTCGCTCTGCGTGATGAGGCGAGCAGGTCTTTGGATGTAGGTTCTGTGCACCTGTACCAGCTGAGGCGGTTCAGGCCTTGGCACTGGTCATTGGTGATAGCAGTGCTGGGGGACGCTTCATCTAGGTGTATCTGCTCTCCCTGCTTCTGTGACCTTGACCTTGATGAGGGGGACAGCGAAGCTAGAGAATGGATGATGGCCGCCCTTCCAAAGGAGAAAGACGTGTGGGCAGATCCACAGAGTCACGATGTAATCTACAAATACTGATGACACTGATGTCCTGACCTGAAAATCCATCATCCATCCATTCATCCCTCCATCCATCCATCATCCATTCATCCATCCATCCACCCACCCACCCACCCATCCATCCATCCATCCATCCATCCATCCCTCCATGTTCTCCATGTTCTCCCTCTTCTCCTGTTCAGGGTGGTGGGGGTGGAGCCTATCCCAGCAGCCTTCCCCCTGGACAGGTCACCAGTCCATGGCAGGGCCAACACATAGAGACAGACAACCATTGGCTCTCCCAGCCACGCCTACGGTCAATTTAGAGTCTGGATTAACCTGGTCCCTCTTGATGTCTTTGGACTGTGGAGGAAGCTGGAGTACCAGAGAGAACCCAGCAGGAACAGGGAGAACATGGAGACTCACCCAGAAAGACCCCGTGCTGCAGCCGGGGCTCCACCCACAACCTTCTTGCTGGGGGCCACAGTGAGGACCACTGCTCCACCGGGCTGCCCAACCAGAAAGTCATTTTCTCCAAACATACTGCAAACTTTTTGCTCTAAATGTGTGGAAGCCTAACCCTGATGACTTCATCAATGCTCTTTTATAACAATCCTCCATGTCTTATAGCTTCCCCACAGGCCAAGAAGACTCTCTAACCCTGGAACGACCTCTGCGTGCCTCTTCATCAGCTGTCAATAATTACTCGGATCATCGGCCAATTATGTCAGACTCAATGACTTCAGACCTCTAAAACACCTTAACAGACTGCGACAATTTCATCCAGCACCAACGAGTCACGACAGCCTTGTACAGCAACATCAGCGTATTTGACCTCACTGTGGAAAAGAATCAACAGTGAAGCTGCGGAGCTGCTGACTGCACGGTTACAACCACTGAGGGACGGCCGTGTGGGAGGAGGCGGAACCGCACCCAAGGAGAAGAAATGAAGGGGACTGAGACTGTGAGCTTCACGGACACGTGACTCCCAGCTTTCTGTCTGTGGGAGGAAGGTCAGAGAAGAGCACTGGCTGAGCTGTGGTGTGTCTCAGCTCGCGCACGGAGGCTTTCACAACAGCCTTTTTACTTCTTTTGTGAGGCAGCAACACCCTGGGACCACAAATAAAGAGACACAACAGTCAGAGTGACACACGGTTAACTCAATCACACAGCCCGGGCTCCCTCAATGGGCTCCCACTGGACCCTCGGCTCCTCCACAGACGAGGAGCCGTGCACCACCACGTTGAGTTAAGCATCTATTATTTTTCAGTGTGAGTTCTCAGCACGCGTGTTTATGTTCTACTTCCGTGAATTCAATCTGTGTTTGTGCAGAGGCTTAAGCTTGTGCCTGCTTGTTACTATGAGTCGTAACAAATTACACACCCTCATTATCTTTTAAAGTTCTTAGGGAAGTACTCCAGTGAACCCTGAAAATCTCTGTGAGATTGTAGAAAAGTGGAGAACAATCTGAACAATAGATAACATACTCTCCCACAGCTCAAGTGTCCCTATCTCTGCTGCCTTATAAAAACTTAATGCGTCCAAGCTCTTAAAACCCAGACAAGGGGAGCCCATTTCACCAGAAGGAAAGTCCAATTTCACTCCAGAACCTCTCCCAGCAAAAAAGCTACTTGGCAGAAACGTGAAATCCTATTAAATCTTTCAGCAAAGCTTCCTTCTATATTGTGAGGAGAGAATCCCAAGTCACACTTTCTCCAGTCTGTGAAAACACAACACCTCCCTAGAAAGACCGTCGTAAACGGACTCATCATCTCTGGCACTTCAGCAGCCTCACCTCTCTCGCAGGTACTGTCCCAGAAGCCGGTTCCGGTGCAGTCACAGACGAAGCGGTTCCAGCCTTCCTTACAGGCCCCGTTGTTCTTGCAAGGGTTGCTGTCGCACTGTTTCCCCGTCACCTTACTGCAGGACGACTTGATGCCCGTCACGCTCTGGGACAGAGAGATCTGTCGAATATCTTTGCTGCGTCCATCGATAAAAAGGTCCCGGATGCAGCCCACGTAGCCGTAGTTGAGCATAGCGGTCCAGAGCTCGGTGGGGAGCACCAAGCCCCCGCGGTTCTCTGGCAGACCACCTAGATAGAGGTCCCCCTCCAGGTCCAAGATCTCATTTTCTCCGCTGGCTGTGAACGGAGTCCGGCGGCTGTTTACTGAGATGATGCCTGAAAGAGGAAGAGTTCATTACTGAATGTTATTTGTCTTAAAGGACATGGTTGTTCTTGCTTTGATTTTTACACTGAATTCCTTAATATTTCACCGAGCTTGGTAAGAATGGTAGCTTTCAAATAAATCGCAACCAGGCTGGAATGTGCACTCTCAAATCATTATTAAATTCTGCAAAATTGCCTTTGTACTGCGAAACTACCGGTGAATACTTCAGACGGACATACTAACACCTAATGACATCATCAGTGACATCATGCAGCGTCTCATCCAGAAGGCTCCTCCAGTTCTGAAGAAACGTCTTCAAGTGAACACAACCACGAGAACCTGAGAACCTTTGCTGACTTTGAGATCTGACTTGAAATGACATGATACTGATTTATTTAATTTATCATGAATTCAACCATTTATGCATTACAGCCCAACAAAGACGGACTGTCCTGGAGGTCCAAGAGGTCATTGAAGTCTTCATGGAGGTCCAAGAGGTCATTGGAGTCTTCATGGAGGTCCAAGAGGTCATTGAAGTCTTCATGGAGGTCCAAGAGGTCATTGGAGTCTTCATGGAGGTCCAAGAGGTCATTGAAGCCTTCATGTCCACCAGGTCTCACTGAGGTCACACAGGAGAAGGAAAAGGGGAGTTTTCCAGCGAGGAGCAAACCGGGCGGTCCGACATGGCCGTAATCGGAGCTCTCACAGTTCTCGTGTTACACTCACCTTGCAGCCAGACAGGCAGCGTCTGGCCGGACTCGGACAAGAAATTGAATTCACTTGCAACTAACATTTCACCCCAGCCACAAGTGTGATTATGCTTGTTCTTCAGTCTGCTATCCATAGATCTGTCTCATTCCTCTTTTTCCCGCTGAAAATCCTCCTTTCTGCTGGGCTATCGCCGTGGGAGCTCTGCTGGTGATTAATCAAAGCAGCGAGTTCTGACACACGGCTAAATTGGCTGCTCTAACCTGATATATACCACAGGCTGCAGCAGGAGCACTAACACTCCCCGGCTCTCTGGAGGATCCCCCCTAATGCCCAGATCGTGTTGGGTTTGGAGCTCAAGGCAACTGAAGTTTCTCACCCTTCCTCTAATATAATCTTCTGGTATTTTCCGTGTTTTTGACCATGTTTCAGGGTCATGCAGATGGAAACAAGTCAGGGGAAATAGACTCAGGAACAATGGAGGGAGAAGAATGACTTTTTCCTGGCAATAATTCAGGACAGATATTAACACAGCCAGGAGGTTACGCACTGTGGTTCAATAAGACGCAGCGTGACGACAACTGTGAGGCTTCCATTGAGCCCTGACTGTTGTGTGTATCAATACCTACAGAATTCCCTCCTGTATTCGTTGCTATTTGAGGTCTTTGCAGTAATTCTACAAATGTATTCGTAGGGGAAATATGAAATCTACAGCTTCCATACCATCTATCACTGACTATTGATTGGAACTCACAGTAAAGTTGTTTCTGCTAATTGTTTTTATTTGGTTTATTTTTCGAGGAGGAGATCAGACTTCAGTCAATTTTCTCTCTTTCAAATGTTGGAGAAAATGAACTGAACTGATTTAAAGGAGAAAACAAACTGCCTTACTGAGTCAATTAAATTATGGATGAGTCACACACACATCGGAAGACATGAACGGTTCTCCAGCACCCCGCCGTTGCCTCCTCGGCTGAGTGGACGTCTCAGTCGTCCCTCACCAACACAATCAGACCACTCCTGTGCTGATGTGCGCGCTCTTCCTCTGAAAGCCACCACATCTAGAAACCTTTGGCTCTGCGAGGCTGGCTGGACTCTGCTAAGCATCGACCTGTATTTCCTGCCTTGTAAACCAGGATTCACCAGGAACGAGGTGCTGACATCACTGAGTGGTGGAATTAGCATCAGTTCTTTGAGTTTAATTACTCAGTTCATCTGCTGGTTCGTTTCGCTCATAAACTCATGAATCATAGAAGTTAACAGAGCGGCATCTAGAGTTCAGTTCCTCTGTGTGTGTCTGGCAGCTTTAGTTGCCACCAGCTCTGATGTGCTGTTTTCTCTCATCCTCACCTGAGCGTCCGTCTCTCTGGATGTCCACATGGTGCCAGGCGCCATCATTGACTTTAGCTTGAGTAGCTTTGACCTTGATGGTCCCGGAGCCCATGTCCAGCACCAGGTACAGTGACCCATCCAGGAGCTCCACCGCAAAGAAGTCCACCTTGTTGCTCTTCTGGGACTTGGCATCACGACGGTCCTGGGGTTTGCCATGGGTGAAGAGAATCAACCCATTGGGTTCGGAGGTGCGGAAGTCGAAGGAGATGGAGCCGACACGTTTGGTGTTCCATTTGGGCAGGGCCAGGTAGGAGTCGGGGGTCTCAAAGTTTATGGGGTCAAGGGTGGGTACGTTTTCACACTTGAAGACCACGTCACCCTGCAGTTTCATCTTGGGGTCCACAATGCGGGCGAGGCGGGACAGTTCCAGGCGGATATCGTTGTTCTTGTACACCACCTGAGGAGGAAACAGTGCACACACACTCAATGCTGGGGTTGATCTGCAGGAGTGTTATTTTATACACATTTACTTCTCTGTGAATGAACTGCAATCCCTCCATCCATCCCTCCCTCCATCCCTCCATGTTCTCCCTCTTCTCCTGTTGGAGTGGTGGGGGTGGAGCCTATCCCAGCAGCCTTCCCCCTAGACAGGTCACCAGTCCATGGCAGGGCCAACACATAGAGACAGACAACCATTGGCTCTCCCAGCCACGCCTACGGTCAATTTAGAGTCTGGATTAACCTGGTCCCTCTTGATGTCTTTGGACTGTGGAGGAAGCTGGAGTACCAGAGAGAACCCAGCAGGAACAGGGAGAACATGGAGACTCACCCAGGAAGACCCCGTGCTGCAGCCGGGGCTCCACCCACAACCTTCTTGGTGGGGGCCACAGTGAGGACCACTGCTCCACCGGGTCGCCTGAACTGCAATCCATTTAAAAAAATCTAACTGCATTATACTCATGTAGATCTCTAGACCTATTTTCTTCTGAGGTGTGTTGACCAGTCGGTTCCTCATATCACACGCATCCTGACTGTGTATTTGTGGGACCAGTCCAGTGTGAGAAGAGCAAGTCTTCCCCAGTGAAACCCCACCAGAGTGTCCGTGCCCTGCAAGAATAAATCCAATATCAATCCTGTTTACGCTCAATAACGTTACCTGACCTCCTTATCCACAAGGAGAGAGCAGCCGTATATCACAGTCAAATACCCAACGGAAATGAAGAGCACAATATTGTCAACTGGAACCCAGCGAGGCAAGGAGTTTTTTTCCTTTTTTCTGAGGAGGAAGACGGCCTTTCCTGGTATATAGGGCAGTGTGCACGCAGAAAACACTGTTAGAGGGAGCACAGCTGTCAGCAAACAGATTTTACTGCTGTGGGATTACTGATAATCCTGGAAGATTTGACAGTAATTCAACACAGGTGACCCAAGCGCAGAGGAGAGAGCGAAAGAGGGGCGGCCGAGCTAGAGGGAATAAAGGCAGCAGAAGAAAAAGAGATCTGAAAGATTAAACAGTCGTGCGTGCCACTTGCTTTTGTGAATGTTTGTGTGTGTGTGTACTCGTCTAAGTAGACGTAGCCGTCAATGCAGTTAACAACCACACTTAATCTCCTCAACATGACACGCAACTAAATAATCAGCACACAAATCTACCACCCAACACTGATGATGCTAACGTGACATGACGCCTCTTCAGTGAAAGGAAGATGAATCAGAAGGAGACGACGGCGCTGCTGCAGTCTTGGGCCATGCTAAACATGCTAACGTGACTCATCACTTCTCTTTATTCATTTTGTATGAATGAATAATAAATGAAAGGCTGGACCACCGACATTACGCTCAACGTCAGATGAAAAACAATTTGGTTTCAGGGTTCTGAACGTTATATTCCGCCGAGACCCTGCAGCTGCCCTGTAGCTCAAAATGATTGGAGTTTGAGGCACCATTAAGATTGCATGTCTCTCGCTGAAACACTGAGGTTTATGTGTTATTTTCTGAAGCAAAATACCTCAGTAGACTTTTGGGTTACTCTTGAGCGAGAAAACTAACTGAATATTACATGAAAAAAGACCAGAAGAAAAAATGCTTTAATGCAGCTAATTTGCAAAGGAGAACTTTTTTTATGACTTGCGATGGTCACTGCGTATTTCTCAGAAGTAAATCTCTCACTCTTGCAAAGGTTCTGAGAGTTTGCACGGAATGCACAAACTCTGAGCCATGAAATTATCAGTTCTTGTGTTTGGTTTAGTTCTGTTTTCTGTTTATTGCAGCGACCATGAAAAGAGAACAGGGTCTTGCTTCAGTGGTACCACGTTTGTGTCTGCTGGCGCTGCCAGAGCTGGCGCTCATGGGACTGTTGATGTTCAGGTGTAAAACTGTTGTAATCATCAATTCAGTTTATTGTCTTTGGTCTTTAATTGATAAAGAATAGAAATGTGTGGGTGGTCAAGGAATGACGAACACTGGAGTGGTGTTTAACCAGCCGTGAGGTCATGGTTAGTGGAACTGCTCTCCGCCTCTGTGACTGTCAACCAACCTGCAAGTCAGCGTTTGTTCCATTAAACAGGGCAGTTTTATTTGACATTTCTTCTTGAAAAATCATGCAAATATTAGGGCGCATCTCAATATCCATGCTGGTCCAAAAACCAAGGTTTATTTGTGTACAGCAATTCCTTTTTCTTGCTTCAAATGTGATCAGAAACATTGATTGGCGTGTTGAGCTGTGGCCGTCATGTTGGGAACAGCCACAGAACCAACAAACACAGGACCTCATGAATCACGTCTCCAGTGGTTGGAGCGATCAGCGAGCAACGAATGCCTTGACGAACGCATCATTAAACTGCTGTGAAATTTCCTCATGAATGTGCATCTGTCCCAAACAAAGAAACAAGATATGAAAGGTGCAGCAGGGAAGCCATCAGTGTGTCTCCAGCTGTACGTCTGTGTAAAAATGTGTCGAGACGGCAGCAAAGGTCAACGCAGCGCTGGCCAGATATGGAAAAGCTACATTTGAAACAACACCCAAACACTGCACGCCCACATTCACATGCTGTATAAACACACCGACGCTTCCTGTCTTTTTTGTTGCAGTGCTGCAGAATCAGTGAGTCCAAGTGTCTCTTGCCCACTTGGCTGCAGGTCTCTTCTCAGTCGCGGTGCAAAGCTATTCTGGGACACAATAATGTTGCAATCAGGCCACCGTGGATTTGTTCTGGGATGTTTTCTCTTCTGCTGCAGGCTGATCAATAAGGTAATTAAATGATGTTATAAAAGAGGAAGTGACTGTTGTGGCTGCGTGTACCTCATCTTCTCCAGGCTGGGCTTTGATATGCTGTCCTTCGCCGTATCAACAACCTTATGGGGCTCATTCATAATGCAGGCGACTGTAACGACTCCATAAAGCCTCAATCCTCCATCTCTTGTCCAAGATGGCGTATCGATCGGGGAGAGGCCAGAGACACACAGGTGGGTAGTACAAGTACGCACGCACACACACGCGCACGCACACACACACACACACACACACACACACTCAGACAATCTCCTCTCTAATCTACTTCAGCTGAGTGCTCACGTCCTCTTGGCCCTGGCCGCAGCTGCTGTCAGCTACTGATTTGGGCCCAATGTTAATGAGGAAGCAGAGTAATTCCACTGAAGAGGAGGGAAGGTACACGCTACTACAGGAGACCCCCCCCCCTCACACACACAACATGATCTTACATGATTATGAGCAAATAATGCGCCACTTTAAAGGACATTTCCTGTCATGACTTTTGTTTTCTACGGGTCACTGATGGCCGCCTAGACTTCCTCTGTGGTGTATCAGCATGTGCCATCAATGTGTGCCTGCTGTCATTGGTGGCGATTGTTTCCAACATGGAGGTCAACGAACAAACGACCTCCTCTGACAACCCAACAGTTCACTATAGTGTGTTTGTGAAGACACTTGAGGTGAGAAATAGACCACAAGAACAAAGTCTTGGAGTAAACAAGAGAACATATCAGAAATTCCTTAAACTCCCTTTGCTCTGACAGCACTGGCTCGCCGCTCAGAAGCACCAACGTTATTCGGCCTGTGCCTCAGAACCCAGCCATGGATCCTGGTGATGCTTAAAATATAATAAATCAAAACAGCTAGAAATGTCCATCTTAAGTTGCAACAAACTAGTGTTGTCACGATACTGGAGTTCACACTTCGATACGATATTTTGAAAAATATTGATATTCGATTCGATTTTCGATATTAAGCAACCACTCAATTTAGTACAAAAATGTTTTTTATTTAAAGACAAATAAAGAACTTTATTCTTGAGGAAGAGAACTTTTTCAAGTAATTCTGTACACATTAACAACATGCAAATAAGTTTTAATATATGTAACCTTCTGCGGATTAGCTTTAGCTAGCGCTCGCTAACAAGACAACACGTCAAAGTGAACAGCGACAGATGTGGTAACTCCAGGCAACACGTACTTCAAGTTCTGCTGTCACCAACCTCTGGACCTCTAAATCTACTCAGGTCCGGTGTCTGCCTGGGAGTCCTTGTTCATCCGACTCAAATCCAAAGAACCTCCAACAGCACTCCTACTGTTTTGTTTATTTATTAAAACTGGTTGTGAAGGTCCTGCAGACGCCATCTCATGGCTGCTGACACGTAGAGCGACCACACGACAAAAAAATACAGCCAGTGGTGTTTGTGTGAGCGAGGCAGGGGGGGAGGGGCTGCTGCACGATGGCTCGCCCCCCAGGGCAGCACTCTGTCTGTTTGTGTGTGTGTGTGTGTGTGTGTGTGTGTGTGTGTGTGTGTGTGTGTGTGTGTTGGTGGCAGCAGTGTAAACCAAGGAGGCAGGTAGAGTATCGATAATATGGAAAAGTCATTTTGTACTGTTTTTTTTTTAATCGATATTTTTGACAACCCTACAAGAAACACAGCAAATACTGGACGACCACAGGATCGCCCCCCAGTAACTCTGTGAGATGATCAGCTTTATCTATGGCAGGAAGGGAAGCCAAGATAGCAAAAGAACCACCAATATTACCTCCACTGTAGCTTCTTTTCTAGCAAATGTTTCCACTCCAAAAACTGTCCTGCACGGCAACAGAACTGATCTTCCTCATACACTCTCCTCACTTCCCCGTCCAGATCCTGAGTGCCTCAGTGCTGGAGACCTCAGCCCATCTTTACATTCATGAGCCCTCCGCTCTCAAACATGAAAGCCAAAACTTTGAGGCAGTGTTTGGTTTTAACTTTGAATTTGAATTCTATATTTGGTGTCTGCTGCTAAAATACTGTAGACTCTCAACACCTCATTTTGACTGAAAAAAAGGCAGACATGTTTTCAACTGGATGACAATACACATTTTTAAGACTCTCCACCACTCCAACACCCACCAGTCTGGTGTTTACTGGTGGATCTGATGTAGAACTGAACCTCCAACACCCACCAGTCTGGTGTTTACTGGTGGATCTGATGTAGACCTGAACCTCCACCATCCACCAGTCTGGTGTTTACTGGTGGATCTGATGTAGAACTGAACCTCCACCATCCACCAGTCTGGTGTTTATTGGTGGATCTGATGTAGAACTGAACCTCCAACACCCACCAGTCTGGTGTTTACTGGTGGATCTGATGTAGACCTGAACCTCCACCATCCACCAGTCTGGTGTTTACTGGTGGATCTGATGTAGAACTGAACCTCCACCATCCACCAGTCTGGTGTTTACTGGTGGATCTGATGTAGACCTGAACCTCCACCATCCACCAGTCTGGTGTTTACTGGTGGATCTGATGTAGGCCTGAACCTCCACCATCCACCGGTCTGGTGTTTACTGGTGGATCTGATGTAGAACTGAACCTCCACCATCCACCAGTCTGGTGTTTACTGGTGGATCTGATGTAGAACTGAACCTCCACCATCCACCGGTCTAGTGTTTACTGGTGGATCTGATGTAGAACTGAACCTCCACCATCCACCAGTCTGGTGTTTACTGGTGGATCTGATGTAGGCCTGAACCTCCACCATCCACCGGTCTGGTGTTTACTGGTGGATCTGATGTAGAACTGAACCTCCAACATCCACCGGTCTGGTGTTTACTGGTGGATCTGATGTAGAACTGAACCTCCACCATCCACCAGTCTGGTGTTTACTGGTGGATCTGATGTAGACCTGAACCTCCACCATCCACCGCTCTGGTGTTTACTGGTGGATCTGATGTAGAACTGAACCTCCACCATCCACCAGTCTGGTGTTTACTGGTGGATCTGATGTAGAACTGAACCTCCACCATCCACCGGTCTGGTGTTTACTGGTGGATCTGATTTAGAACTGAACCTCCACCATCCACCGGTCTGGTGTTTACTGGTGGATCTGATGTAGAACTCAACCTCCACCATCCACCGGTCTGGTGTTTACTGGTGGATCTGATGTAGAACTGAACCTGCTGATCTCTAGGGACCTAGATGTTCAACAATGTCAACTAGCTTTTGCATTTCAGGGCTCATAATTTCACCACTCAAGGTACTGCAGGCTTGAAACAGCTGACAACGGTGTGCCGGGAGCCACCTGAAGACAAGACCATTTGGCTGTAGTCTGAGGTTTGGAGGATCACTGCTTCCCTCTCACTGCCTAAAAAGCAGCATCATTTAGGGACAACTTGACATTTGCATTTGTTTTGGAGGGAAAACAAACTGTGATGACTAACACAAAGCTGATGACAGCAACGCTCCCTTCAAATGCCAAATGCTGGTCTCGTGCGCCCCCCCCCCCGCTCCTCTCACGGACTCCTGATCTTCTCATTCTAGTCTTTCTTCTTCTGTCTTGCTGTCACTCACTTCACCAGCATCCATCTTCCTCTACATTGTGTCTCTCCTAATTTAAATAAATATTCACTCCTTCCATCTGAACACACTGGCGCCCCGCTCCTCCGTCTCCTGCACGAGCTCCTCCTTCTCTCAGCAGAGCAGTGGTTGATGCCCCCACAGTTTGACACAAGCTCCTCAGCGAGCGCCCTGAGAGAGCAGGGGCCGGCTGGACGGCGTGAGAGCTGACGGAGGGAGGGCTTGCACAAGGCAATGCAAACATTAGGCTGACTGACGAGCGAGCCAGGGCAGCAGTCCACTGGCCCTCGGTCACGTGCTGCTGTCCACATGACCAAACACAAGTGTGGGCGGAGATGTGTGTGAGTGTTGTGTATGGATAACATCCCACGTAGCCTTGGGCGGCAGATGAATGCGTCCAGACGGAAGAGGAGAGGGGTTGTGATGGCAGCACGCGGCATCTCCTCTAATCAGAGCAACAAACGCCTCGTCTGCTCTTTCATCTGATGAACACGGACCGATATTCACCAACAGTCCGGCCTCAGTCGCACGTGAAGCCACTCCAAACACACAGATCTCTGAATCAGTACCTCGCGTCTGGGAACGCTGAGTCTGAGGGAAGAGGAGAGCAACACAGAGTCAAAGCAACAGGAACAAAGGGTTGCCTGACCATCACCTGACCACATGGAGAATCACCACCATGAGTGAGTCCACCACCCCGCCCCTCCCCTAGGCTAGATCCTGCTGAGTCATGCTCACTTGGATGATATAGGAAAGACACTGAAGAGCTGACCACCTTGATGAGCGAGTCTTCACACCAAAGCGTCAGCCACAGTTTTACATGAGGAGCAGATCTCAGCCTTCAACAACGACAAGCGAAAGGAGGGAAGATGAGCCATGTTCTGGGGGACAGACATGCCTCAGATGCAATGTATTGAAAATATCTTTGCTTAAAAGAACCTTCTTCTAACATGCAGGTCTGTGGGATCCAGCCAACCAAGCGGAGAGTAAAGATTGATTCTTAAAACCTCTGCGAGGTCATGTTGAGCTGGAGGGTGAGAGAAGAGGCTCAGCCTACTACTCCAGCTGCACACTCGTCCCACAAGGTTCCTTCATCGCTATTAATACGCTCCCATGTTCTTCTGAGCAACCTAAATAAGTTGGATTCGTACCCTGACATGTTTAGAGTGCCAAACGTCCGACAGTCTTCCTCAGAAGAGTCACGTGATGATGAAGGTGTTGCTCATCGCAGATGGTCGTTTAGTTTTTTGCTCAAAAGAGGATTGGATTGTCATTTCACCGTTGAAGACATTTCTGTGTCAAAGTAGGAAAGGCAAAGGAGTGAAGAATAAAACGAGTGAGAGGCAACAATCTGTTAACTGCTGTCAGGGTCCTGGTGTGGTCCGTGCTGCCTCGCCATCGGGCACCTGAGAAAACACCCCCATTGTGAAATAGCATGCAATCTTATTGCACACGGAAAGGCAGAAAGCACAACGTAACCCTGAAGGAACGGTTCCCCATCTGCAGATGATGTTGATCCTGATCTTGTTTTGGCTCCTCCAGACTTCCTCCACATAACTGGATCATTTATACCTGAACAGATGACTCAGTCTTCCAGTGTTGTCCAAGAACAAAATCAATATCTATTTTTATCTCACTAAACAGGCATTGCACTGTTCTCAGAGGGGAAGTCACTGACCAGTTCATTTAGACAGCTCACTGGACAAATGCTCTTCCTCTGCGACTTCCTCTTTATTTTCCTTCCTCCAGAAAAACTCACAGTCCAGTTAATAGTCAGAAGTCAATCCCAGACCTCCGCACATGGACTTAAAAACACTGCAAAGCTGTTGCACAGCAACTCGGTAGAAAATCTCTGGACCAAATCCACATAACTTGCTCATCTCAGGTAAATGTTGACCCCTCCAGAACTGACCAACAGTAAACTTCCAACGAACCCTGAACACGATTCCCATCCCAGAACCCACCACGCACACTTGTTGCTCATTTCTCCAAAAATCTTGCAGCGCTGCTTTGCAGAGATATTTCTAAGAGCCCAAACCTCAGTCGAACTCTCAGAGCGGACACGCGAGCCTTCAGCCTGCGATTCCACTGAAGCTCCGCTGGATTCAGGATGAGTCCAGCGGAGCTTCAGTGTCATGTACATTCTCATCAATATAAGCGAGATGTTCGTGTGAGTCTGCATCTCTAAACAGGAACTTGGGGACGTGCTTCAGCTCGGTCTTCATCGATCAAACGGTTGTTGATGAATTCAGATGTCATGGACATTCAACTGACATTATAAAAAATGAAAATAAAAAACCCTCCAAACAAAGAGGTGAGGTTGAAAAACTGCTGTTAAAAAGCAGACAACGTGCACAAAAATAATCACTTGGGTATCAAACTATCGGTTAACAAAGCTGAGCTGAATAAAATGTTGTAGAAGGAGCTTTGAGGCGGACAGAATGATAGGGGACTGAAACACGGCGTCAGGCTCTGCAGACAAGAGGACGCCACTCATCACAGGTTTGGATGGAAAGTAGAATACATTTGCATTTCCTGCTGCAGATTTACTGAAAAAAGCACATAAGATATGGATGGGAACTCATTTTAACTGCATAAAGAAGAGAACTCCACATAGTAACTTAAGAACTGGAAGATGAGGACTTCCTCGGCTCTGTCTCTTCAGCTGGCTGGGAGGGGGTTACCTGGTTTCAGCCCCAGTGAGGCTGAGGTGATGCGCCTCCACCCTCCCTCATGATATGAGCTCAATTATAAACATGAATTCTCTGTTTCCTCCATGCTAAAAGACTTCTATGGTCTCACACACACACACACACACACACACACACACACACACACACACACATACACACATATCTCTCTCTCTCTACATATATACATATATATGTATATCTATATAGATAAACATATATATGTATATATACACATATGTATACATACATATATGTATATATACATATACACAGATGTATGTATACATATATGTGTATATATACGTATGTGTGTGTGTGTATATATAGAGAGAGAGAGAGAGAGAGAGAGAGAGAGAGAGAGAGATGTGTGTGTGTGTGTGTGTGTGTGTGTGTGTGTGTGTGTGTGTGTGTGTGTGTGTGTGTGTGTGTGTGTTGAGAGGCCGTCTAGCAACCGTAGGGTCGCTGGTTCCATCCCCACTTCCCCTGGTGACCATGTCCAAGTGTCCTTGAGCAAGATACTGAACCCCTAACTGCTCCGGATGGCCCTGTGATGGACTGGTGACCCGTCCAGGGTGAACCCCGCCTCTCACCCAATGACAGCTGGGATAGGCTCCACCCCCACCACCCTCAACAGAGAAGTGGTATAGAAAATGGGTGGATTGATGGATGGGTGGGTGGATGGATGGATGGTTGGGTGGGTGGGTGGGTGGGTGGATGGATGGATGGATGGATGGTTGGGTGGGTGGATGGATGGATGGATGGATGGATGGGTGGGTGGGTGGATGGATGGGTGGGTGGATGGATGGGTGGGTGGATGGATGGATGGATGGATGGTTGGGTGGGTGGATGGATGGATGGATGGATGGATGGGTGGGTGGGTGGATGGATGGATGGGTGGGTGGATGGATGGATGGTTGGGTGGGTGGATGGATGGATGGATGGATGGTTGGGTGGGTGGATGGATGGATGGATGGATGGATGGATGGATGGGTGGGTGGGTGGGTGGATGGGTGGGTGGGTGGGTGGGTGGATGGATGGAGCTCTATAAAGCTGATCCACCATGCTGCCTTGTGTTCATGATGATTGTTGCTCTGTTATTATTGAGCTGCTAAACAAACCCAGACAGAGCAGGTGTGGAGTTCCTGCCTCCCCCAGACATGACCTGAACTCACTGGATCCACCTGAGTTCTTCTACCTCTGAGGATCCAGGACTGAGGATCCAGGACTCACTGGATCCACCTGAGTTCTTCTACCTCTGAGGATCCAGGACTGAGGATCCAGGACTCACTGGATCCACCTGAGTTCTTCTACCTCTGAGGATCCAGGACTGAGGATCCAGGACTCACTGGATCCACCTGAGTTCTTCTTCCTCTGAGGATCCAGGACTGAGGATCCAGGACTCACTGGATCCACCTGAGTTCTTCTTCCTCTGAGGATCCAGGACTGAGGATCCAGGACTCACTGGATCCACCTGAGTTCTTCTTCCTCTGAGGATCCAGGACTGAGGATCCAGGACTCACTGGATCCACCTGAGTTCTTCTTCCTCTGAGGATCCAGGACTGAGGATCCAGGACTCACTGGATCCACCTGAGTTCTTCTTCCTCTGAGGATCCAACTTGCAAACTCCTCCATAGGCTGATCACGGTTCATGGAAACCTTTAGCATGTTGCTGCTGGATCCAGGATCAGTCAAAGCCCACTCATTGTACTCCCAGATTCAAAACATGTTACAAAATTCCAAGTACATAGGTTATTTTAATATTTCATCTAAACTGCAGTCACCCCTCCCCCAATTTTCTCTTGATTAATAGCCTTTTTATTATGATTATGACACTTATAAAGGGCTACATTTACATAA
>NC_141339.1:1087500-1120000 GCF_037954235.1 Aulostomus chinensis
CACACACACACACACAAACACACACACACACACACACACACACAAACGCACCATCTTCACCAGCATGCTACAAAAACACACGAGGGGGGCAGGTGAGTGAAAAGTGGAAAGTGAGTGAATGAATTAGTGTTAGTGGTTATTTTGGGTGACGGGGCTATGTGAGTTTGGAGAGGTGAGAGGTCAATGAGGTGTGGGCATGCCATGCGCCATCGTGAGTTGGAAACAACTGTCAGAGCTCCCGCAATAAAGGTTAGGGGTTGCCATTTTTGGTCGTTTCTCTTTTAGGGCTCGGTGTCGAGGTCACCATCTTTGCTGGGATTGTGGAAAGCTTCTGTCAGTTCTGGACGACAGTCCTCACAAAAAATGGGGACTTTTGTGTGAACAAATAAAAGAAAAAGTAAGTTGCCCTCACATAGGCAAAGAAGTCAATTTTTTCATTTATTAGAAATCTGCAGTAATGTGGAAAAAACAAAGAGGAAAAAAGTAAAAGCCAAAGTGAAAAAAAAAACAGGATGGGGGATTGTGGGGTAAACAAGAAGGTTGTTGGCAGGTCAGGGAGGAAATTGAGAAGAAGTGAAGAAAGAATTGCCTGGTAATACAAACCCATCTCCTCATTTTTTGATAAGAGTGTCTAGGATGGAACTCAAAAAGAACGAATAAAAGAAGAGAGGGGGAGGGGACACACGGCAAACCCAAAAAAAAGACAATAAGAATGATATCTACCAGACAATGTAGTTTGTTTACCATAGCGTGTCCAATGCCTGATTGCTTTCCAGAAAAAGGGGAAGAAAGGAAATCAAAAGAATAGTGAACAAAAAAGGTTGTTAATAAGGATGGACAGAAACCAAAAGCAAAACCAATGATGAAGAATTAGGATGTTAGTACATTAGTCGGTTAGATATCGGTTAGTAGTAAAACATGACTTTAACCATGGATGAGTTAGTGTTGCGGTGAATAAACACTACATGATTTGTCAGACTGACGGGAGTAACCATCCTGCCATCCTAGCCAAATTTTCTATATCAGAGTCCTGCAAGAAAGGAGACAGAAGAGTTTCGTAAGATGTGGGACTTCCAGATACAAATTTGTGTAGGACGGCTCAGATCCCTGCAAAACCTGTAGTGTTTGTTTCACCCTTGGCTCAAGAGTGCTTTTCAAAGAGGAGAGAAAATGGTCGAGATAGAAAGAAAGAAGTGTAGTGAGCAGAAAGCGGGCCAGCAACCGCAGCTTCTAAACCTCTCAACTATTTACTGACCTGGGGGGCAACAGCTGACTGTTGGGGAGGGTCAGGAAATCAGCAGGTACTTGCTGAGAGCAACACTAACACTGTCTCACCTGGCAGACACTCGGGGTGACTGAAGACTATGAACCTCAGCAAGTCTGAGCTACCTCGCATCAACTCTACCGCCACGCCGGTCCATGCGGCCGGCAGCAGCCCGGGCCCACTCTCGATGACATCATGGTAAACAATATCCACCATGGTGGAACACACTCTGCTTTGACACAACAGATGCACTGTATCTCTGTCCTACAAAACATCGTCTGTACTATAAATACTGCATTAATGGACGGCTCGCAGGCAAACTGCCTGGCTGGCTGTATGCTGAAGGTCTGTGTCCAACTGGAGCATGAAAACAGTTTGAGGGAGCAGGAGACGGCAACAGTTTGACAGAGGTGTCACTTTGCTGCAGAACAGGCGGACACAGGAGCTGAGAGAGAGGAAGCCCCTCGCTAGACTGGCGCGTCTATGCTACGCAGAGCTGCTGTGACTAGAAATCAAATAATGAAACAACATGACAAGAATTTCATGTAATTGCATAGACAAGCAAAAAAACATAATGGCATCTGTTTCAGTGTTTCTAACTGTGGTAATGCAATGATCAGAAGAAGGTGACATTTCTAAGGCCAGCTCTCCCCAAGCAGCTACCCCCCCTCTAGATATTCCTCCTGTCCCACAGTCCATCCACCACCGTCGCCCCCGATTACCTGTCTCAGGTTGCGCGTGACTTTGATGTCGTGCCAGGCGTTGTCATTGAATTTGCCATTGACAGGCTCAACGATGGCCTCGAAGGCCCCAGAGCCCAGATTGATGACGAGGGAGACGGCCCCGTCTTTTAGCGCCAGGTTGACGTAGTCTGCAGATTTGCCCGTGTGGAGGAGGAGGCCGTTGCGTTGCCAGGTCTTGAAGGACAGCGTGATCTCATCGCTGCTGCTCTGGATGGGGTTCTGCGACAGGTCGTAACAGAAGTACTCGGAGCCCCGGAAGGTGGCCACGTTCTCCTCCCTCGCTGAAACGACAAGAGAGGTGAAACGTTACTGTCAGGTGTCGTGAGTGCTCTGAAAGTTCCAAGGTGGTACAGCTGTAGGAGTTTGGAGTGCCAGCACAACTGCAGTCACACACTCATCATCCTATTCACTCACATATTTACTGCAAAATGAGAGCGCACAGCATCCATGTTTGTGTCTGCATCAATCAGGACGCCGCCTCAGTAAATATGCGATGCAGAGGAGGTTGGAGCAGCAAACACAGGGCGCTGCTCACCGTAATTACAGCTTTGATAATCCCATCATTCAATTCAGATCATAAAATCCTGCGTGTGCTACCGCGGTTTGGGTTTCACATCCAGCTTCTAGACAGAGAGACTACTCATGATGGAACACTATTCCCAGCTAATGGCGAGCATAAATCAAACCGAGTCGGGCTTTACAGTTTTATATCACTCCAGTATTGCAAAGTGACTTCCTGAGCACCATTTTTCACTCCAACAGTAAGGTGAGACAGCTCGGGACAGACAACGGAGGAGCTGGATGGCAAGAGTGCAAAAATAAAATTGCTGGGCTGAGACAGCGAGTCGGACTGGATGAGAGGAGTTGTGTTTCCTGATGATCTGTGATGAAATATTTGACACTGCCTGCTAGCTCTTAAAAGTGGGGTATGACACCCTGGCTGGCTGGGGTCTGGCTGAACCCATCGGAGCCAAGGTCAGGCCCACTGTCAATTATTACCACAGAGGGTCAGTTGTCTGTGGCAGCCCCGACTCAAGGCCGGAGGCCTCCTCTCTCAGGAGCACAAAGACAACGTTCAGAAATTGGAATATTTAGAAAAGTTCCCTTCCAGCAAACCAAAGTGACTCACTGCTGTGACACTCACTGGCTTCCCTGCCTGACAACACTACAGTCCTTTATGTGTCGTTTCATTTCCTCTGCATGCATCCTGGGTTTTCCTTTGTGTAGTCAGAGAAGTCATGAGGGCCAGGAGTGAGAAGAGGAAAGGGGAAGACAGAGAGAGACGGAGGGAGCGGGCGAGCAGGGCTGCAGGCTGGAAGCTTCAGTGTGTTGTTCTGGATCAGGCTGGATGTAAACATGAGAAAGATACTGAGGGAGAGAAAATGACAATGAGAGCACAGAGAGAGAAACAAAGGAATGTTGAGTGAGGCTGTGGGATGATGGGATGTTGATTCCGGTCACAGAGAAATTATCCCCTCGGCATCTCTGTGAAATAGAGAGACAAGAGGAAATAGTATGAGAGGCAACAAAGGCCTCCTGAAAGCTCTCATCCCTGCGCCGAGGGAATAAATAGCAGACTGTTGTTACCACGGAGGCAGGGGAACAGGCACGACACAGAGCAGCTGAATCTACATGGGAGAAGGAAAAAACTCATCGAGAAGTTGCAGACATTCACCACAGGCTGGCTATCAGTTTGATGGTTTAACTCTCCAGAGCAACCGCGGCAAAGCCAACGATTAGAATCAGTTAATAAACCCTCCAAGAGACGAGAGGACACGTCCAATAACCCTCAGGTCCACCACCTGGTTTTTACAGACCAAGTTCACATGGAGACCAACATTCTGATAAAGGAAACGCTCTCACACTGACATGTAAACAAGATTTCTAGTTGACCTTTAACCCTGGTGAGGTCACAGCTGGAGTGCACAACAATCCAGGCGAGTATGTTCCGCACGTTGTACTTCAACATTCCGCATACACACGACAGTCAAACTGCTTGACGAGACGTTCTCTGACTTCCAACGACTACAGAGAGTTGACCTCCACCATTAAAATGAAGTCTCTGAGGCTGTGGCAGGACGGCGCTCGGCACATTCGCAGGGAAGCGGATGCAGCATGTAGGCATGTAACGTGGATGTCTTCAGTCACCAGTCAGACTTTCGTGTATCGACAGGAATATTGATGTCACATTGTGTGAGCAACTCATCATCAAAACACCTTGATTGACATACGGGACCCTATGAAAGCAACACTTAATCATTCATAGGTGTGTTTCAGGCGTGACTTCACTCAGACAGCCTGGTGTAGCTCCCCTCGCGTGCTGCGATCTGAGTGGACTCACCAGAGCTGTCACGCCGAGTCTGAAGACCTTGTTATGGGTCACCAGTTTCTCCTTTTCTCTGATTCCTATCATTTGCTCTTACATGATCATCAGCATCTTGACTTATTTTTACCAAAACACTCCTTGATCAAATACTGCAGTACGAGTATGTGTGGAGTAACTTGGCAGCTGTCACACATACACGTACTGCATGAGGCTGGAAGGTTCCTCCTACTATGACAGCTGCCCTCTAGTGGTCGTAGTAATTATGACGGAAGCGAACGGAGAACACTAGAAACACTGATAGAGGCACTTTGTTCAACTCAAGCTACAATGCTTTCCTAGCCACACAGTGACCCATCACACAAAGTGTACCACCACATCCTGTTAGAAACCGCTGGGTACAGAACTTCTCTGCAAAATGGCTGACAACTGCCTTCCAACTACTCGTCGTCCAGTGGAAGCTGCACACACGAGCAGGTGATGTGTGTGGTGAAGTGTTCGGTCGAGTGATAACTGTTGGTGCAGTATCAAAGAGTATAAAGACGCAAAGGAAACCACGTTTGCTTTGCGTCCTCATCCGATGTCGTAGCCACAGCTGATCCCTCAGACACACACCTGTTTAGTGTCACGTGACCCGGCCGACCTAAAGGCTCCTAAAACCAAGTGTGTCGATCTTCCACGTCATCATCACGTTGACCCCGAGTCACCTCACACCCAGGATCCACTCGGTAACCCTGCACACCTGTACAACCAACATCAATACTGAGATGTTGAGATATGCTGCCGCGTGTTTTCAGTGGCATGGGTGGCGGCCATCTTGAAATTATGCAAGTAAAAGATCTTCAAGCTGAACTCCAGCATCAGCCTGCCAGCAGTGAAGATGCTATCATCATTAGCTGGTGTCTTTCCCATGCTCCCCGGTTTAATTTAGCATTGGCTAAGAAACGAACACTTGACAAGTGCAGCTTGTGAAAGTGTTTAGTCACAGAAAATCATCAACGGTCCTCAGGGCGCCACAACATTTGACTCTCCACAATCATGATGTCACTACAAAATGGCCGTAGAGGTGTGGAAGTTATTAATAGAATGTTGTTGCTGTGAATAAAAGAGAGCAAATTGATACAACGCCATATTTGTGTGCCTCAGCACTATTAAACCGTGGTATCAGTGAATATGGATCCATACAACCTGGGGATGAGTTGCCTGTTGGGACGCGCTCTGCACGAATCTGTGGCGTCTGGATCGATGGCTCGGTGGGGTCATTTCCCTCATTTTCATCCCAGTCATCAATATTCCATTTGTGAGCAGTCTGGCATGTTCACTGGGGGATGGGATTCAATTTCAAAATCCACTGGAAGCAATTAGCTTCATTAACCTGCCCCCCCCCCCCCCCCCCCACACACACACCCTACAGAGCAAGTCTGCAACATTTCAACCTCCTGCAGATCACGCTGGGGATCACATTGTTCTGGTGGGTGAGGAGAACTCAGTGGGTTAAAGAGCAGCTCAACAGCGGTAGAGAGGATTTCTGGATGCTGCAGCTGAGGGGCTCGACCTGGGCCGCTAGCGCGACTGCTAGTCCCAAGGAGGTCCATCTCTAGTCAAGTGAACTCAATGTGTGCTGACATCCAACACATCAAATGCAACTTTAAATCCATTTTCAGATACAAAAACAAGCCTGAAGTTCCAGACCTAAACATAGAAAGCTAACTTTGCTTGAAGCTATGGTTTGTGTGACACCCTCTGAAAGGCTGTTCAAGGTTGTGGTGTCAGTCCAAACAATCCACTTGACAAAAACCTGAGAGCACACACCTACTTTCCCCTCAGCTGAGGAATTAGCATCATGCGCTAATTAAAGCTCCCACAGTGGAACATTAGCCTGCCGTTTCTCTGCCTCCTGACACAAGCAACCAAGCAACTGGCTGGCTGGGAGCTTGATGGTGAGCCATGACGTGTCAAAGAAATTTGGAGCATCATGGGTGATGTCTCTCTTCTTCGGCAGGCAGCACTGTCAGACAGGCTTATGTTGCAGAGAGATTGGGCCGAATGCATTGGAATATTAAAGCAGCCAATTACAGCGAAGGTGCTATGGCAACAATTACACAGAAAGCAGAATCATATTAGCTGTGAGAAAGAAGGTTCCTCTGGGACGCGGCTGCAGTCGAAAGCTGTTTAGGAGCTGCTTTGAATGTGCCCTCTTCATGACAACTTTCACAATGTCACATGGCATATCTAAGAGGTTGAGATGACTTGTCACCCCGACACTTTCCTTTCCCATCTAGTGTTTCACATAACCTTGTGATGCCACGACGGACGACCTGAGAGCGCCTGTGATGTCTGCACGCACAGACTGAAGACACAAGAACAAGAAAGAGGAGACAAAGAGAGATAAACATAAACAGAAGTGACACGTAGGACACCGACGTCTGGAAACAAAAGGAAGTGAGAGATGGGAGCAGAGACAGCGAGGGAGGGAGACGGGAGAAAATAGACAGGAAAAGAGAGAGTGTTTGGGAGGGGGAGGCGATGGGGAGGCGATGGGGAGGCGAGGGAGGGAGGCAGATGGAGCGACGGAGGCACTTCCACCTTCTCTCCAGAGACATGAAGTGACAGTGTGAGTTGAGACGAGCAGAGAAGTGGCGTCCCTGTGGCTTGTGATTCCTGTATTGATGAATCTTATTACTGCACTTGATAACACAGCCCCCCCCCAACAAACCTAGCATCTCTTCTCTGAATGCTAAGCTACTGTAACTTCAAAGATCCTTTCAATGTGTTCAGAATTGGGCTTTTGAGGTGTAAAGTGATTGTGTAACAGCAGGTAACAGCGTGGAGGCCTGAGACGAGCTGGGCCAGCCAGGAGAACCGACCAAGCCCGGTCATTACAGCTCATCAGGCTGACGTACGCAGTCATCAGGTAACTACCATCCTGAACAGAAATAGGACGGGTGTGGGCCTGGCGCGGCCGCGTCTGTCAGGTCCAGTTTGTGATGGAGGGAAAACGTCAGGGACGGAATCTGCTGTTAAAATCAGCTGCCGGTTTCTCACTGGACGATTGTGAGTATTTTTCAGCCTCGCTGTTGAGATGCTAAAAAAACGGATGCGTCTCCACATAAACTGGTGTAGTCACCCTTCAATGAGGATCAATGATCAAGTAGTGTGTGCACGTGCTGCAGTTCCCATCATCTGTCCTGTAGATTCAATCCAATATTAACTCAGGAAAACACTCAGATTGACTATTCAGTTCTGCTGCTGCAGCTGACAGCAAAGCACACATCGGGGGGTCAGTCGTGGCCGGACCGACGCTGAGGCAGGACTTCATCCGACCACCTGGAACTGGAATGAGCGAAGCAACGATGGTTGGAGACTCTAAATTTCAGGGTCGGTCTTTTTGGGTTCTGTGCCCCGGGACGTGTTGGTTTGCATCAGGAGACTTCCACACACTTTCACCAACTCTGATCCAGCGCCACTCAGCTGACCCTCAGAAACACACACCATAGAATTATCATCAATATGATTTATAGTTTTTGAAAGAGTTCATATTTTCACATTTTTGTTTTGTATTTTATAATCATTTTTTTTTGCTTTTTTCCCATAAATTTGCGTGTCTGATGTTCCCCTTCACAACAAACCTCTGAAGGAAAGTGGAATTTAGCTCTCCTTTATTTTGCTGTGGACCCCCTGAAGGACCCTCAGGAGTCCCAGGAGCCCCGTGTTTAGAACCCCTGGCCTATGATCGGACCCTATGATACGCTGGCAGGAAACGTGAGGTGCCATCAGGCCAACGTGATGAACCCCTATGAGCACCTCTGCCAGCGTCACTGCACGCTCACTGAGACCCGCCCCTAAAAACTGCTTGCTGATTCAGCAGCGGTGATCGATGTCAGATCCAGTCAGACGTGCACCTCACAATGGCTGTCAAATATTTGACTGACACCTAAACTGACCAATCAGAGCATTTCATCCATGTCTCATGGTCTGCTTTATACAATGACAGTTATCAGCCAGCATGAGTGTTTCCCATTGTTGTTCAAGCCAAAGTCAGAGCCAAATAAAACAACTGGCGTCGTTGTAACTTGGGTAATCAATGAGCTTCTGATCCCAGATCAGTGTTGGCTGAAGGTTCCTGCAGCTCCTCCAAGCTCCCAGCAGGAGACGCCGTTCACACATTCTGTCATGTCTCCATCAGTCCGAACCTGATGTCCTGATGCTGAGGCCTCATCGAGTGCTCCAGCTCGTATCTCACGTGTGTGTGAGTGTGTGAAGATCACGTAACAGCAGGACCTGACAACACTGCCTCGGGTGGCGAGCAAAACCTGCAACCCTCTGCCTGGCATCTTACCGACCCTGGAGAGAAAACCATCCGATAACAGGAGGCGAGGCGTGCACAGGTAAACGGCGTTCTCATATTCATCTGCAGTCATTTAGGCACAGCCTGAGGCTCACCTCTGGCTGCCAGTGGTGACTAGCTGGGCCCAGTGTGTGTGTGTGTGTGTGTGTGTGTGTGTGTGTGTGTGTGTGTGTGTGTGTGTGTGTGTGTGTGTGTGTGGGACAGAGAGACAGAGGGAGCTTCTCATCGGCTGGTGATGGAGCAGATTCCAGGGCTGAGTGAGGTGTGGAGCGACGCTGGGTTGCTGCTGTGATGGTGCGAGTGGTGAGCAACGGCCACATTTTATCCTGCTCGGTCACTGCTCAGAGTTTTGGAATTTTCTGGGTCTCAAAGTGCAGCCTGCTTGGTGAATGTTGCTCTGATATGATGACTTATCCAAGATAACCTTGAGGCAGCTAGGCTAGCGGAGCTTGCTGCTGAATTATCTTGAATAAATCATCAAGCGTATTCGTCGCACCACTACAGGTGTGTTGGACCCACTTTGAAGGCAGTTTCTAACCCACAACATTCTAGTAACTCCATTCAGGTTCCTCCTTCACGTAGAGGCTGGGCTAGAGACCAGCATATTTAGATATTCATCACATCTCAGCCTCCACGACAGCCATTCATCGTGTGGAGGATTCAAGTTTGGCCATTCAAAGACGCTGTGGGCATCAGTTCTTTCCTGTTATTCACACGCTTATGGGAAGAAGACCAAAGACGTGCAACATGTAACAGACGATTCAACAACATTCAGTCAGTTGGCACAGCAACGGGGCGTGGCTCATCAAGCAAAACAACTAATGTTTGACACACAATCAATAAGCACTGCAGACAAATGTTTGGAATCCGTCCACGTGCTCATTTAAATCTTAGAAACCAGAATAGCGCGAGCTGGGGAGACATCCTGACACAGCTCCAGTTCCCTTGTTTTGACACACGAGGTTCTTTAGTCGTCTGGTTTGGAGCTTTGAGTGTAAATTTATACTGTCAAATATTGACTGATCTGGTGCAGGCGCATCCTTCACGGAATCCCTGAGTGGCTTCCTGATTTAAACGTCTGTAACTGTGGATTACAATATCACGGAGTCATCGGCGGTCCGTGTTACTTCCGTCAACAATCAAAGTGTTTCTGACAGCGTGTCTCCTGGATGCTGACACTCGCATCACTTCGGCAGCTGCCATGCTGATCCAGATGGTTCTGAGGGCGGCGTACGTTTATACTCTCCACCATTCTGCAGAGCACCGCCTTGATAGGCTGGCCTAGTCCTGTCCTACCTGGTTCTGGCCCCCCTAGTCCTGTTCCGCCTGGAGCTGGCCCGCCTAGTTCTGTCCCACCTGATTCTGACTCACATGGTGCTGGCCCGCCTAGTCCTGTCCCCCCTGGTGCTGGCCTGCCTAGTTCTGTCCCACCTGGTGCTGGCCCACCTAGTCTTGTCCCACCTGGTGCTGGCCGCCCTAGTTCTGTCCCACCTGGTGCTGGCTCACCTGATGCTGGCCCCCCTAGTCCTGTCCCGCCTGGAGCTGGCCTGCCTAGTTCTGTCCCACCTGATTCTGACTCACCTGGTGCTGGCCCACCTAGTCCTGTCCCACCTGGTGCTGGCCCACCTAGTCCTGTCCCACCTGGTGCTGGCCCGCCTAGTCCTGTCCCACCTGGTGCTGGCCCGACTAGTCCTGTCCCGCCTGGTGCTGGCCCACCTAGTCCTGTCCCACCTGGTTCTGGCCCGCCTAGTCCTTTCCGACCTGGTGCTGGCCCCCCTAGTCCTGTCACACCTGGTGCTGGCCCACCTAGTTCTGTCCCACCTGGTGCTGGCCCACCTGGTTCTGGCCCCCCTAGTCCTGTCACACCTGGTGCTGGCCCAGCTGGTAATGGCCCACCTGGTGCTGGCCCAGCTGGTGCTGGCCAACCTGGTGCTGGCCCCCCTAGTCCTGTCACACCTGGTGCTGGCCCACCTGGTGCTGGCCCCCCTAGTCCTGTCACACCTGGTGCTGGCCCACCTGGTGCTGGCCCACCTAGTTCTGTCCCACCTGGTGCTGGCCCACCTGGTGCTGGCCCACCTGGTGCTGGCCCCCCAAGTCCTGTTACACCTGGTGCTGGCCCACCTGGTGCTGGCCCCCCTAGTCCTGTCACACCTGGTGCTGGCCCACCTGGTGCTGGCCCACCTGGTGCTGGCCCACCTGGTGCTGGCCCACCTGGTGCTTGCTGTGTGTGTTTGCGGTGTGCAGACATGCACACGCGAGCACGTGTGTGTCAATGTTTGTATTCCAGCTCCATGGAGCAGGGCGGTGGGCAGGTAGGGCGTCCCAGGAGCCTGTCACTCATCCAGAGTGGCAGTGGCTTATTGGCTATTATCTGCGCTGTCAGAAGTCTCGCCAGCCTCCACCTCGCCACATCAGTCTCTGTCAGGTCACATGCTGCCTGTGGAGGGAGCCGGGGAGCGTGACGCCGCGTGCTCCTCTGATCATCACTCTTCGCGACAAACACAGTTTCATGGCCCAATCAACAGACGCCCCTGTGTGCCTGAGCATGCGTCTGATAACGCAGCATCGCTGGGTTGAGCGAGCGGTGCTGCCTCTGAGCGCCTGAGGACTTCTCTGACATCAGGGCTCACACTGGTTATGTTTGCTAGCTTGTCAAAGAGCTTAGCTTCAGAGTGCAGCACAGCTGCCCTCCACCCACACACCGAGAATCATCCACACAATTAACACGACCTTTAAAAACACACGAGCAACACAGGATATGTTTTTTCCAGTAGAGTTGAGGAACAAAGCCTCTGACTGAGTGAATGAGGACCAGGCACCAGGCAGCAGACGCCGGGGTGCTGAACCGCGGTTGGGACAGGCAGGAATTACATGTCAATCAAGGCTCAAGATCTTCAAGAATCAACAGTCTCAACATCAACAACACATAACTTCTGGCTGAAACCACTTCCTCACAAAGGAACTGGTCGAGTGACTTAAGTTTTAACGGTTCCCACTGGACAAACAACAACAGCTGTCAGTCACTTATCAATACTCCACACAAGTGAAAGTACTGACTGGAGTACCAATGCATGGTGGACGGGTCTTTCAGCTCTGGGGACGGGATGTTTTAGGGCGTGCCAGTGTTTTGGTTCGAAGGCACGTAAACGGGGAGCAGAAACGACTGAGAGGACATCGGACTCGTCATGACAACATGCTAATGAGAGGGGAAGTGAGGCGAAGTCCCTCCTCAACACTTGACTCAGATTAGCCCACATTCCTAGCTGGAGCTGAGGCCATCTAATATTTATCACCTCCATAACTTGCTCTCCTGTGTATTGCCAGAACATTTAGCTGCGTGCAAGGAGGCGAGGGGTTAAAAGGGGAACAGCAGTGCCATAAAAAGGACAATGAAATAAACATGACTCATGGTGAAAGAGCCCTTACTGCCAATACGATCTAGAAGGTGGGGACGAGCGGGGGGCCAGAGGCAGTCAATGATGAGCACCCTCCTCGGGGCTGAACTCTGACCCTGCCGCCAGCAGCCAATCACATGGCCCGCTCTTCTAAAATGGTGGGCATCGGCAATTTATACATTATTCTCCTTTTAGAGACTGTGAAATCGGTCCATGGGACCCAGGGGATGTGGGATAACTGAGTCTTCGTTCTCTTTAAAAGGACATTTTACAGCAGCAGACGCAGAGTCTGAGCAAACGTGCTTGTTTCTTGAAGAGCCAGAAGTCAGACGACGCAGATTTAACATCGTGTTTGTAAAATCAAGAAATAAAAGAGGAGCTGTGGCTTTAAATCCAGCTGGAACCAGTTGTAGCCTGTAGCCAAAACAATATGTGACTCTGGCTGTGTGTGTGTGTGTGTGTGTGTGTGTGTGTGTGTGTGTGTGTGTGTGTGTGTGTGTGTGTGTGTGTGTGTGTGTGTGTGTGAGAGAGAGAGAGGATGTGCTCCTTCAAGAGATAAGAGTAATGATGGATTATCCTCACCTTTTAGTGTCTCTTTTTTTAACCTTCACACATGCAAGCTAACAACTTGTGTTCCTGTTCATGAAGGCTTGTGGGACAGTCCAAGTCCTTCTGCTCCGCCAGGACAGTCACAACACCGACCTGGATACAGGCAAGTGAGAGCCACAAGACCAGTCACACTGTGAGTGTGTACATGTGTTTGTGTGCGTGTGTGCGTTTGTGTGTGTGTGTGGGAGTGTGTACATGTGTTTGTGTACGTGTGTGCGTTTGTGTGTGTGTGTGGGAGTGTGTACATGTGTTTGTGTTCGTGTGTGCGTTTGTGTGTGTGTGTGTGGGAGTGTGTACATGTGTTTGTGTACGTGTGTGTGCGTTTGTGTGTGTGTACATGTGTTTGTGTACGTGTGTGCGTTTGTGTGTGTGTGTGGGAGTGTGTACATGTGTTTGTGTACGTGTGTGCATTTGTGTGTGTGTGTACATGTGTTTGTGTACGTGTGTGCGTTTGTGTGTGTGTGTGGGAGTGTGTACATTTGTTTGCGTACGTGTGTGTGCGTTTGTGTGTGTGTGAGTGAGTGTGTACATGTGTTTGTGTACGTGTGTGTGTGTTTGTGTGTGTGTGTGGGAGTGTGTACATGTGTTTGTGTACGTGTGTGTGCGTTTGTGTGTGTGCATTTGTGTGTGTACGTGTGTGTGTGTACGTGTATAACAAGGCTATGGGTTTAAACTTTTTCGTCACTTCTCATGCTTGGCGTCTGAGCTCAGCAGGTCCAGCTTGCCCCCCCCCCCATCATAGATATAATGGTGAACGTTAACTTCTGTGGGGAAACACCTCCCTGAGGCCCCTGAGGCCCCTGAGGCCCCTGAGGCCCCTGAGGCCCCAGAGCGGCTGCACGTGTTCAAAATGGGAAAGCCCCAGGACGTTAAAGGTGCTCGTACGCTAGCAGGTACAACGGTAGAAATCCTGCGGCGAGAACGGCGGCTGCTGTCCACTTCAGTAACATTACCAGCCCCCATTAGACTGGGAGCCAAATGGCTCCCTTCACTGACACTCTGGGGATGAAGAGCTAAAAAATCACGACTCCAAAAGGGTGACTGTGTGTGGAGGAGTGAGAGAAGAAGAGTTGCAGAATGAGAGGAAGGGGAAGTAAACTGGGCAGCTCAGTCGCTGTGACACGGCTTCTTATTTCGTCTCAAGTGAGTCTTTCTGAACACAAGAACCGATGTTCCCCAATCTGCACCTGTCTGAGCACCCTGAAGCCCCCCCCCCCGTCACACTCACTCTTCGTCTCTCCTCTTTTGCTTTAACAAATAGAGAAAAGCTGCTTTATTTGGCCTGATACTCCAACCCCCCCAGCTCCCCTCTCTATTTCAGGCTGCTCTGCCTCCCACGGGACCCTGCAAACACAAGGAGACACACACACATGCCAGAAGGCTCAGTGTGCCGGGGAGGGTCACCACCTCCTGGACGATGCGCTCTACTTCCACTCTGCTGAGGACGTCAACACATTTGAGCTGCAACTCTTTGTTACGGCTTTGTTCCATTTAACCTGAATTCCTACGTCCAGTTGTAAAATCCTGGTTGGAATCATCAGAGAAGAGTTGTTGATCAGGAACCTGAAGACCCCGATAGGGTCGGCTAGTTTAGCTGTTCAGTTTTAGAGCCACACCTGCAACTCTACCCCCCCCCCCCCCAACAACAAAAGCTGAATAGTGAATTGATGCATAAGCTTGAGGTCCCTGACAGGCCAGTTTATTAGGAACGCCTGCACCGACGATGCCTGCTGGCTGGAGGTTGGAGAGTTGTGCTGCTTACGCTGAGAGGTGTTTCTACAACGACGACAAGCCGGAATCCTGCCGCACCAGCAGGACGCGCCGCACCAGCAGGACGCGCCGCACCAGCAGGACGCCCTCAGCACCGCTGCCAGCAGCTTCTGACAGATCATTTTCTAGACTGACAAACAAACCAAGTAATGGAGGAGTCCCCGACCCCCTCCTGCCGATCACCCAGAAAAATGTCCAGATACGTAAAAGTCAGCACATTGGATTCTTCTAAGACATGACATGGAGGAGGAGGAGGAGGAGCTGACATCCTTCCCCTCACACAGACCAAAATGTTGCAAGTGGACAAAGAGGGGACAGGAGGAGCCTTGGTGGTAGTTTGGAGGGAATATTGATATTCAGAGAGCAGAAGCTTCCACTTGTGCAAAGATTTGTTCTGAATATTGATATTCATGATCATCTTCTCTTGTGCACCTGTGATACCTGGGAGCTCCGCGTCCAGCGTCCTGATCTCACTGCGTGTTGTGAGTCCTCTTTCATTTAGCGTCTGGACCTCCTAACCCTCTGCCTAAGTCTCCAAAATGTCTCCACTTATCAGACAAAACAACACCAGCAATCACGCAGGGGTCGATCAACGAGCGAGCAGAGCGATGCGCCGAGAGCACAGACAGCTGCACCTCATGCGCGCATTTGGCGACTTTTGTGCCTGCAGTAAAGAGAAGCGCTCGTGGTCACTGAGTTGTGCACACATGGGAGGTTCAATTTGCGCATGTGTTACGCTCCACGAGAGTGTGTTACGCTCCACGAGAGTGTGTTACGCTCCACGAGAGTGTGTTACGCTCCACGAGAGTGTGGTACGCTCCACGAGAGTGTGTTACGCTCCACGAGAGTGTGTTACGCTCCACGCATAACACACTCTCGTGGTGGACTTCTGGTGTAAATTTGACGCCATAGCTTGGCATCTATGGTTCTGAACTCTCTCTCCAGGAGAATTTTCCTCAGAACTTTTGAAGATAATGAGTGTGTCATTTGTTACCACTCCTTGTAGCAAGCAAGTCCAAGCAGATTAGAAAGTGTGTGCGTGTGCGTGTGCGTGTGTGTGTGTGTGCTAGTCTAAGTAAATGCCAATTCCTGTGGGACAGCTGGCTGCATGGTACAGTGGTCAGCGCCATCCTGCAGGCCATCACTCCAAATGTCTTTTCCTAGTGTGTGTGCGTGTGTGTGTGTGTGTGTGTGTGTGTGTGTGTGTGTGTGTGTACATATGTGTTAGACCAGATAAAGCTGGTGAGGAGTGTGACTGTTGCAATATACCAGCGGCTTGTCCAGATGGACGAGGGGCTGAAACCCAGGTGGGATGAAATAAGTGTGAGTGTGTGAGTGAGTGTGTGAGTGAGTGTGTGTGTGTGAGTGTGTGTGTGAGTGAGTGTGTGTGTGTGAGTGTGTGGGACGACACTGAACAAGTAAAAACTACATTAACCCCAAACTTCCGACATAATCACTGTATTAGGAGCTGCTGAGCCGTGTCATGTGACCTCAGCGGTCGACCTTGGCAGCACCTCCTGACTCCACTGATCACACACGACTGCCATGTGGCGGAGAAGCTGAGACAGTAACGACACTGCATGACCCATTATGTGGGTGAGCAGACAATAATGGAGTTGATGATGATGACGGCGGCGATGGTGATGATGACAGTCGTCCCCGTGGAGCTGTGTTAGGAGCCGGCGAAGAGGAGCCAATTTACACTGAGGACACAGAGGAGGGGAGGGGGAGGAGCAGGGGGACGAGCACTAAAATGAAATACAAAAGGAGGAACAAAACAATAAAGTGCTGCTGCGAACCCTCGGAGGAGCCGTCTCAATAATACCAGGAGCCGTTAGAGGAACACGCAGCGCAGTGATGCATGTTTACTGCAGGTTTATCTCTGTGTGTTCTCAGTATTTAGTCAAACACTTTGTCCACAGCGTGCTGCGACTGAAACATTAATGAGCAGCGGCGAGGGAAGAGCAGCAGATCTGCAAGGCTGCCGTGATGAATATGGCTGATTTATAATTATCGTTGGCGACACGTTTAATGTGAGGAGGCTGAGGAATCGGACGGCGCTCTCTGCTGCAGAGACTGCAGGTGACATGCAGCAGCGCTGGAACGTTATCCAGAGGGCAGCACAGGCCCAGAATCAGGCCATGACGGAGCAGAGCTGGAGGTTTGGACTGATTACACACAGATGAAGACACATCATTCACACTCACAAAAGACCGTCATGCACCAGACAGACACTCTCACACCCAGCGTGACCTCACTGGCAGGAAGTTGAGGCAGCAGCATCCAGAGAGGTTGAGTCCTATTTTGGCTGCGGAGGACACACAGGACACAAAACCTCCTAAATGCTCAGAAATGTGGACCATGAAATTAGATCAGTAATTCATAAAAGTTGACCTCAAACTGGTGACACCTGGACGTAACAAATGAGGAATCCAAAGGTCGCCATTTTGGAGCACGTGTGGGCGGTGTGTGTATAGGAAACTTTCCTGTTGTGATCCGTTCATTAATCGGATGTGTCACACGTTCCTCTCGCCAACAGCGAGGGGAGTGAGAAGAAGGAGTGAAAGGGCGTTTAGAAGTCGGCCACACAGCTACACAAAGCAGCGATTAGAGCGGTTCCGCTCTCTGATGTGGCGTTTAACAGACGCCCACATAAGGACAGGAGGAAGGAGGTTCATCCAGCAGTCATAACACGCCGGATCCAGGGTCAGTCTGCCCCTCTGGACCGGATGGCTGTGACGTTCCTTTGAAATGAACCAAAATGCTTCATGTTTATCCCTTTAATCCAAATCATGAATACCTTAAAGGGCCGGCGTGGCTCAGAGGTAGAGAGGCCGTCCAGCAACCGTAGGGTCGCTGGTTCGATCCCCACTTCCCCTGCTGACCATGTCCAAGTGTCCTTGAGCAAGGTACCGAACCCCTAACTGCTCCTGATGGCCCTGTGATGGACTGGTGACCCGTCCAGGGTGAACCCCACCTCTCACCCAATGACAGCTGGGACACCCCCCCAACCCTTAATAGATGAGCAGTGTAGAAAATGGATGGAGAGAGGGAGGGGCACTTCTGCTGGTCCAAAGACTCTAAAGGTGGACCTTCCTCCAGTGCCCTGCTGCTCTCCTCTCGATGGGCCAACCCTCCACGCTCACCTATCATGGAGGTAGAACGCTGAAGAACTGCAGTCCAGATGAGATCCAAACACCCGGGTGTAGAACACAAACACCCTCCAAACACCCTCACATGTAGAACAGCTCCACTTGCACCAGCCATTTTGTAGCCAGCGAGGAGGAAATGCTTGGAGCGTGTTCAGAATCCAGAGGAGGGGGCATGATCGCATCCACAAGTGCACTACCACTGCAGGACTTCTTGAAAAGCCGTTTGAATCAAGTTGAAGACCTCTTCACATGGCTGTGCTGGCTTCCTGGTTCCATACATTTTTGGGGGGTTGGAGGTGGGGACGCAGACTGTGCTCTCGCTCCGCACGGACTTGTCCCTTTAAGGCCTCTCAACATCATATTTAAGAGCAGAAGAGGGATGTTCGATCACATGAAAGCCGTTTCAGGTGTAACGTGTTGATGATGAAATCACAGACTCATTCAGAAAGCTCAGGAGCCCTGGAAGCAAACCCTCGCCCCTCCCACAAGCGTTTACTTGTGGGAGGGGCCGTTCACTGCAGCGGCATTCCTAAATATAACTGGTGACAGTCTTTAAGCCCAAGAAGAAGAAGAAGAAGAAGAGGAAAGTGCAAATTGGAGAAGTTTCCCCTTCAAGAGTCTCCGCCAGAAAGTACAACGTGTGATGGATTAGAAGCGCTGCTGAGCAAATTCAAGCAGTGAAAATTACACCAAGATGAAATCCTTGGGCACATTAGCATTTACAGTACATCAGCCCTTTGTTCATCTCTTTACTCCAGAGGAATCGTTTTGATATCAAAATACAGTACATGGTGGAAATTGCTGGCTTCGCACGCATATGGAGCGCGGGCACGCCTTCTGGACGGGATCCAATATTTCTGTATGTATGCAGATGTGAACCTGAGCATGTTTACTGAAGACGCGCAGCTCTGCCTCTTCTTGTCAGTCTGCGTGTCACAGACTGATGATGTGAGCACGTCTCCAGCCTCCCCTCACTACTTTAGAAAGGCATCAGACACTTCACACGTGCTCACGCTGAACCAGCACGGTTGCTGCTGCTGGAAATGTCAAACACTGTTTCCTGTTTCCTCCTGGTTTCCTGCGTGGCGTGGCAATGAGGGTGAGGCCTCTATCAGGGCTAAAGAGGTAATCACTGCATTTTCTTCAGCAAACATGAGCGGAGTAAAAATGCTGCCGAGAAAAGAAAAGCAAAGAAGAAAAATCAAATACTGGCTAAATCTACAAACTTAAAACAAGTGGTGCTGCGGTTACTGCCGTGGGCCCTGCAGGGCAGCACTCCATCCTGCACCGTCTGTTTCTCTGGCTCCACCTTTTCCTCTTTTTACAGCTTGACTTCAAAGACACTTGCAGAATACAAGTCAGGTGAACAAAGCACACAATCTGCTGAGCGCATGCCATATCACACACTCACTCTCATTTATGTGTTAATCAGCGTCAGAGCAGCGGTGGATGGAGGCGTAATGAAGATGTGGGTTTAGGAAGGGACTGGCACACCCCGCCTCTCCTTGAACCTCGCCCACACTCCTGTGCATCTGCTTGCTCCTTCATTTGTATGCGGCTCCACTTGGATGGCGGCGAGCTGCAGGCGTACGCCACATGAAAGGAAACATTCTGACCTTTCAAGCTCAGTGATATAACGTGACCTTGGAGGTGAAGGGGGCACGAGTGAGATCACTCGTCCTCCTGGTCTGATCCAAATCATCCAGCAAAACAGCCGCTGGAGCCGTGATGCTGCAACTGCTTGTATAGATGAAGGAAAATAAGGACCCGTTGAGCTGAAGTATCACCTGGACGGGACACGCGGACAGAACGATACCTCAGCCTCTGACATGGAGTAGCAGGAAGAAGAAGGTCTCTTTACAGGGGAAAAACATCAGAGATGTGACGAGAGCGTGGCAGGCAGAGAGCTCAGCAGGGCCGAGCCACACGTCTATCAGGGAAAAGCACTGAGGCTACCGGGGATGAAGCACAGAGGCATGAAGAGAGGCTATTTCCACAGGGAGTCCTTGGAGAGGCCAGACCCAAACTGCTAGTGAAGCCCAGCAATGAGAGGTCTCTCTGGGGGACTGCAGAGGATAAGAGGCCCCGGCAGAAAACTCTCACGTCAGCACTTCAATCAGGCCTAATCCCTGCTTAGTACACCCACTGCTATGGCAAGGAGAGAGAGAGAGGAGAGGGGAGGAGGGGGGATGCAGAATGAAAATGATGAGAGGGGAGACTAAGAGAGAGCGAGAGATGAAGAGAAACAGAGGAGAGATAAAAGCAATGAGAAAGGAAAAAAGATTAAGAGAAGGAAGGGGATGAGAAAGAGGGAGGAATTGCCAGAGGAGCCATCAAAGGTGAGCTGGTGTGTGAAAGTGAGAGTGGCGATGCCGGCATCTTAAACATCACGGAGCGCCTTGCCAACACACACGGCTGCTGGCCTGGCGCTTGAGATCCTCTCCAGGTCAAGTTAGAGTGGCGTGAAGCGGCGTGAAGCGGCGTGAAGCGGCGTGAAGCAGCGTGAAGCGGCGTGATGCTGAGTATCGTCTGTCTACAAATGCCAACAAAGTCATCATCATTCTAATTGTGATGAATTCCCATCTAAGACAGAAATAGCAACAGGGATCCCAGAAACACGTCCCCTTGGTAGCGTGCTTCTTCTTCTGAGACAGACAGAGACGCAGCTGTACTCGGCGTCACGGAGGCCGTCCACCTGCCGTCCCTCCGCTGCGAGGCTGCAGGGCGGCCGCGATGGTTTAAATCCAAACTGATGAATGCAGCACATATGTACAGCACTGACGTGTGTCTGCGTGTTTGTGCATCTGTGTGTGTGTGTGTGTGTCCACATGCATGCGTGTGTGTGTGTGTGTGTGTGTGTGGAGAGGGGAGGAAGGAGAGAGGGATGGAGATGGAACAGATGGATGAAGGGAGATCAGTGAAAGAGGATTACGCCACGTCAAACCATCATCGCACTCATAAAATCAGTCCACCCACACGGCTCCAGGGCCGGCATCGCGCTGGGATGAGCTAAGGCCCGCCGCGTTCGCCCCTCTCTCGCTTCACATAGTAAACTACTCCGGGGAGGGAATGGCCCGTTTAAATTAAGCGCCTACATGAGGGGCCATGCAGAGTGTGTCTCCATAGCTTGTAAACCCTGCAGGGCAGGAAACCTATGAGAGGAGTTTGGAGGCTGCAGCAGCAACGCCATGATGACGAGGGATGAAAAGGTTATCCGTCTCTGTGCGAGGGGAGGGCAGAAGGCTGCATGTGGGGAACGTGCCTGTCAGACAGCGTGTGTCATCTTTACCGTCCGAGCAGCTGTTGCTCATGACAGAATCAGACTTCAGGTTTTGTCCACCGGCATATTTCTGATGGTCGGTTCCCCTGCAGGAGAAACAGACGCTGCTCTAAACTGCTCTGAAGTGTCACATCATGCATGTGGAGCAGCAACCGCCACTAATCTCTGAGTTGGCAGCCCTGAGTCCTGCTCCTCCTGTCCACGTGTCCTTGAACAAACGCTGAAACCTGAGTTTCTCCAGACAGACGGACGGACCCAGCAGTCGGAGCGGGAGCACGAGTGTGGCTCTGTGGAAATGAGGCGAAGCTAATCAAGGGCTATTTTATGTCTAAGAGTTACTGGCGAACGTTGACCTCTCGCCTGCACGATTCACTCTGCTTTGCTGCTTTATGACGGTTGCTTTCATCAGCATCCAGGATTGGGATCATTGCACGTCCAGCACGGAGCAAATCCGCCCCCCCAGACCAGACCCATCAGCTGAAGTGTGCAGCTCGGACCAGGAGGAGACAAAAACAACCTTTTACTCTTCTTTATTAAATGTAAATGAATCATTTCATCCGTTCACCAACTCATACGAATGATTTAGCGTTAAGGTCACCGTGACCTTGACCTTTGTCCCACAAATTGTACTTGTGGTGATTTCCAGGACATTCCCTCCAGGTTTCCTCCGTTTTGGTGTGTGGGAAGGGTGGAGGGAGTCTCCCGCACAAGGCTGGAGGTTCGCTTCCATGAATTTTCAAATCATTCTGACATTCCTGTAGTTTGGGCTGTGTAATATTTTGCTGGTCAGTGAATTGAAAACAAACCTAATGTTTGCCTTAAAAATTCATATGCAGTCTCTGACTTCGCTCACTTCCTCATCACAGAATGCAGGCGTTCCTGTTTCAGCACCAAGGCCAGCGCCAGAGCTGCCGGGGGCGCCCAGACGCTGAGGCGATTTCAGCACCGCGGACAGAGCTAATCTCACAACTCCCAAACCTGCAACTTCATCGTAGCGTCTGAAGTGAACTACATCCTCCAACGCAGCAACCTGACGGTGCTCCGCTCTGACATGAGCGTACGGGTTGCTACACAGTGTGCGTGGTCATAAATGAGTTCAGTGGCGCCGGTTCACCCGTGGGATGGTTGGGAGATGATCGATGTACGACACGAGTGACTCAAATCGTTAAAAATAGATTTGACTGGATTTACTGTGAATTTACTCTGAACTTAAAGACCGCCTGTGCTTCAGTGTCTACAAGTTCATTTCTGTTTTGATGAAAACAATCAAATTTGCCACCAATAAAAAGGCGGTAAATAAAAACTGACACACACGTGCGTACTCATGTAGGATTCACGCACAGACTGATGCTCCTGCTGGCCGCCGCTATGTTGGGGCTGAGATCCCCAGAGTGCAGGTCTCATCTCCTCTCTGAAGGCGAGCCAGCAACATAAACACTCGTCTTCCGCCCCGCGGCCCAACCGACCAGCTGCCCTGTGACCGCAGAACCTCACGTCATTTTCCTCAGTTCTGTCAGTGCATCTATTTACCTCACATCACCGTCATCTGGTGGTCCTGCTCCGAGGACGCGGGTCCAAGGGTGGGCCAGGAAACCTCTCCATCCTCATCCAACCATCATTTAAGGAAAAACTTTGCCGCACCACCTAGCCACACCCCCAGAACAGATATGGACGAATATATGCAGTCCAACAGAAATCCTCATCGCTGCGACCTTATTGGAACTGTTAACGATGAGACCGCTGTGACATCAGCAGGACCCATCAAAGGTGCATGTAACGGACACATAACAGGCCATTGTTTCAATGATGTCATCCTTCCCTGAGTTAATATTGGCTCCTCCCCAGTGGCGGCAACCCAGCTCCATCTGTGCCGGCACAGGTATTTACACAGGGGAGGTACAGGGACTTGGCTGTGTACGATGGAGTGTCGACACAAACACACCCGACAGATAAAGAGAAGAGAGAGAAAGGAGTGGAAATATGAGGGGAACAGCAAAGATAACAAAGACACTGGCGCTGCTTCATGTCCCCGACACTCGGCACAGCAGATACCCTCTACAACATCTCCAGAGCAGCAGGACAGCAGGAGGATATTAATTAGCACAGCCCAGGGTCCATCACGTCACTTACAGAGGAGCAGATTAGCTCGCCGTTTGATGAGTCATCATTAGGTCTGTGAAAATCAACACATTAAACGCTCTCTGAGGAGTCGGAGTGCTTCAGCAGAGCAGAAACGGAGGGCTTCAGTTGAGTTTCTTCACAGAGGCTGTTCTGAGTTTGATACTGTGACTCATCTGCGAATCTGAGTCACCAGGACGTGACCTTGAGGAAACGTCTTCCTATTAACGACCAGCTAATATGTTGATTTAGATGTTTGCCAGCAGGTGCAGGCGAGCAGCTTCTCTCCCCTCCGCGCCCTCGACACATCCTGATTATCTGGGTCGCTCATTTAGTTACCATCACAAAGACGTCTGACGTGTGACGTCATGGCTGGGAAGCTTCCAGGTGAGCGGGAGGATCACGCGGCCTCACAGCAGCCCTTTGTCATCTTCTTCCTTGTTTTGCCTATGGCGTGGCCTACTCTGCTCTGATGGGTTTATTCTGCTCCCCTGTGCTAAAAGGAGATGAATCCATTTTGGTGCGTGAGAAAAATTCCAACAACAAAGGTTTTACAGCCCCTCCTCTTCACGGGAGCTAAGAGCTCAGCTATTTTTGCTGCCGGGGAGACGAGGCGAGGCAAGTGGAAACGCTAACTTGCTCATCGTTTGACTGCCGCTGGTGGATGTGGGGAAGATGTGAACAGATAAACAGCTTTGTTCTTTACTGACTCACAGCCGTACAAAAGCCCCTTTAATTTTTACCTTTCCCTCAAAATATAAACATTAAAACACATCATTTATAGCTTGTAAGCCATGACAGTGCACACACACGAACACAGTCAAAGCTTTCATTATTTCCTCCTTTTCTCATATTTGACAAGAGGGAAGAGGGATGTTCATGGGAAAATTGTTCAAAGTGAGAGAGGGAAATGGGTAATGGAAGTCATTTATAATCAAAATGACAACCAGCTCTGGTGGAGACGGAGAGACGGAGGGAGAGAGACGCTGGAAGACAGCCTGAGGAGGAAGGACTGGGAGCTGAGGCTGAGATTGGTGAGGGACTGTGGGCTACTGGGAGGCTGCGGCTCCCCTCAGCATCTGGGTGAAGTTCATTAAGCAGTGGGTTTGTTGCAGAGGGACTTCATTACGCAGCAGACCCAGAGCAAGCAGACACGGCTCAGGCTGTCGCCCCAAGGTCACAGCTCGTCCCCAGGGTCAGCGACATGAGGACGGGAGCCGGAGAAGATAATGATGAAGCTGATGACGATGATAGATGATGCTCATGTTCAAGTGAGGTTACATGTTACATGAAAAACATCTCATCACACACACACACACGCACGCACACACACACATGTCAGTCACAAACTGGAGGGATGAAGTGGTCACATTGACATTTGCTAAAATGCTGTGACCCCGCCTCTCTGTGACGGACACCACAGCCCTGCGCTGACCCCGCCTCTCTGTGACGGACACCACAGCGCTGCGCTGACCCCGCCTCTCTGTGACGGACACCACAACGCTGACCCCGCCTCTCTGGGACAGACACCACAACGCTGCGCTGACCCCGCCTCTCTGTGACGGACACCACAGCGCTGCGCTGACCCCGCCTCTCTGTGACGGACACCACAGCGCTGCGCTGACCCCGGCTCTCTGTGACGGACACCACAACGCTGACCCCGCCTCTCTGTGACAGACACCACAACGCTGCGCTGACCCCACCTCTCTGTGACGGACACCACAGCGCTGCGCTGACCCCGCCTCTCTGTGACAGACACCACAGCCCTGCGCTGACCCCGCCTCTCTGTGACGGACACCACAGCGCTGCGCTGACCCCGCCTCTCTGTGACAGACACCAAAGCCCTGCGCTGACCCCGCCTCTCTGTGACGGACACCACAGCGCTGCGCTGACCCCGCCTCTCTGTGACGGACACCACAACGCTGACCCCGCCTCTCTGTGACAGACACCACAACGCTGCGCTGACCCCGCCTCTCTGTGACGGACACCACAGCGCTGCGCTGACCCCGCCTCTCTGTGAAGGACACCACAGCGCTGCGCTGACCCCGCCTCTCTGTGACAGACACCACAACGCTGACCCCGCCACTCTGTGACAGACACCACAGCGCTGCGCTGACCCCGCCTCTCTGTGACAGACACCACAGCGCTGCGCTGACCCCGCCTCTCTGTGACGGACACCACAGCGCTGCGCTGACCCCGCCTCTCTGTGACAGACACCACAGCGCTGACCCCGCCTCTCTGTGACAGACACCACAGCGCTGACCCCGCCTCTCTGTGACAGACACCACAGCGCTGACCCCGCCTCTCTGTGACAGACACCACAGCGCTGCGCTGACCCCGCCTCTCTGTGACAGACACCACAGCGCTGCGCTGACCCCGCCTCTCTGTGACAGACACCACAGCGCTGACCCCGCCACTCTGTGACAGACACCACAGCGCTGCGCTGACCCCGCCTCTCTGTGACAGACACCACAGCGCTGCGCTGACCCCGCCTCTCTGTGACAGACACCACAGCGCTGCGCTGACCCCGCCTCTCTGTGACAGACACCACAGCGCTGCGCTGACCCCGCCTCTCTGTGACAGACACCACAGCGCTGTGCTAGTTTAAACAGTCAATCTAACCTTCTTTGCATAGAAGTTTTCATACAACTGTTCTCAGTGCCTCACAAGATTCAAGCATAAATAAAAAAAAACATGAAGCACAGCAGAAAACAATACACACAAAATACAATTAAAGTAAAAAGAAGGAGCACTCTGAGCGGTTGGTCGTGTCAGTCTGAGGGGTTGGTCGTGGTCGTGTCAGTCTGAGCGGTTGGTCGTGGTCGTGGCAGTCTGAGCGGTTGGTCGTGTCAGTCTGAGCGGTTGGTCGTGGTCGTGGCAGTCTGAGCGGTTGGTCGTGGTCGTGGCAGTCTGAGCGGTTGGTCGTGTCAGTCTGAGCGGTTGGTCGTGGTCGTGGCAGTCTGAGCGGTTGGTCGTGGTCGTGGCAGTCTGAGCGGTTGGTCCTGGCCGTGGCAGTCTGAGCGGTTGGTGGTGGTCGTGGCAGTCTAAGCGGTTGGTCGTGGTCGTGGCAGTCTGAGCGGTTGGTCGTGTCAGTCTGAGCGGTTGGTCGTGGTCGTGGCAGTCTGAGCGGTTGGTCGTGGTCGTGGCAGTCTAAGCGGTTGGTCGTGTCAGTCTGAGCGGTTGGTCGTGGTCGTGGCAGTCTGAGCGGTTGGTCGTGGTCGTGGCAGTCTGAGCGGTTGGTCCTGGCCGTGGCAGTCTGAGCGGTTGGTGGTGGTCGTGGCAGTCTGAGCGGTTGGTCGTGGTCGTGGCAGTCTGAGCGGTTGGTCGTGGTCGTGGCAGTCTGAGCGGTTGGTCGTGGAAGTCTGAGCGGTTGGTCGTGGTCGTGGCAGTCTGAGCGGTTGGTCGTGGTCGTGGCAGTCTGAGCGGTTGGTCGTGGTCGTGGCAGTCTGAGCGGTTGGTCGTGGCAGTCTGAGCGGTTGGTCGTGGTCGTGGCAGTCTGAGCGGTTGGTCGTGGTCGTGGCAGTCTGAGCGGTTGGTCGTGGCAGTCTGAGCGGTTGGTCGTGGTCGTGGCAGTCTGAGCGGTTGGTCGTGGTCATGGCAGTCTGAGCGGTTGGTGGTGGTCGTGGCAGTCTGAGCGGTTGGTCGTGACCTCTTTTGGTTCTCTTGGCTGTTTGTCCGTGTGAAAACAAACCAAAGACGTTGGCTTCATCGCAGCAGAGGCCTTAACATCAACGCTCTCATCACAACTCTGTGTCGTTCCTTCACCCTTCCTCCTGATCTCAGCGGGGATCTACAAGTGTCAAAAATGAATTATAGAATCCCTGAGAGGAACAACACTCTTTCATCTCATTAATCACTGGTTCCCAGCATGGCTGAAGTGCACGGTGTGGGACTGTTAGAGAATATAATAGAAGGTGGCGCCGATCCTGCTTGAATGAGAGTATCCATAAAGGCCTGTCAGATTAGGTGTGCCAGTTCCTCAGTCTGGATTTATTATGATTATGGGCTGCGGAAAACTGCTGAATACTGCTCGCATGCAGATGAGAGGCCCAACGCCGAGACGTCAGACTAGATCACACTCCATTAGGCCCCGCCGTCCGAGCGGGGAGGCGCTAACGTTCGAGGAGGACGATGGTGAAACAGGTAGGACGAGCCGAGCATGACAGATGCTTCAGGCTGGTGTGGGAAGCTTTCCACTTCTTCTCTGAAATGAAATGTCCTTTTTAGAGCAAGAACGATGCAATCTATCCGTGTTTGTTCTAACCACATTAAAAATCCAACGCTGTCACAGACACAAGAGAACTAAATATTTGAACACTTCAGACAATCAAATCTATATTCTCTTCTGCACAGAGGACAGCTGAAGTGTTTTGCATTCATATCGAAGTCCCCAACTATCTCCCAGATATTGGCGCAGGACAATCTAAAGCTATTTGTTCTCCCGGTTTCATCTTCAGATGCCTGTTAGCATAACTTACTGGTGTATACGAGGAGCCACACTGCAAAGAAAGCAGCAGCTCCTCTCATGCAGCTTCCCGCCTTCTTTCATCTCACTGTTTGCTTTTGCCCTCCTCATCCTCTGCCTCCTTCTATTTTTTCCTCCTCTGGTTGCTTCTTTGCTCTTCTGTCTCTCTTTCTTCTTCATCTCCTTCTCTACCTGGTCGACGAGACACCTGTGGTGACTGTGTGCTCCATCTCCAGATGCATAACAAGGCAAAGCCACACAGTAAAACTGCCATCTTTTTAAAAAAGTGAAGTGACAGAGCAGAGAGGGAAGCACGAGAGGAGAGTCTGAAGGTGAGGAAGAAAAATATTGACTTTAACTGCTCAATACTGAGTCAATGTTTGAAGTTTGAAGGAAGTTTTGCCTGGAAGCGTACAGACGTTCAGGATTATTGACTGCAGGGAATAATGGCTGTGAGGACTACAAATGAGTCATGAGGAAAGAAGAGATTCAGACGAATACACAAAATATTACCTTTTATTAGTGCGCTATTGCCAGAAAGTAAAATGTTAATGTTTAGCCATTACTTTCTGCTTAATGGGCTGGAAACTGCTGGCGTGTCCTCCTGCACTGGTCGTGAAGGTATGAATGAACACCTTGCTCTGCTTCACCTGCGCGCTGAGGTGAAGAAGAGCATTATCTTCCAAACTTCCCAGACTACTCGTCAACACATCTTCCCAGCCTAAACCTGAGCTGAGACGCAGCACAGGAAGTTGGACCCCCTCAAAGGCAATGACCTTGTGCTGTACTTCATGCAGTAGAAGTACAAGCTGAGCAGTAGTGGTGAAAAGAGCACTGAGCAGCTCCAAGTAGTCAATCCTCGTGTGTGAAGGCTCCTGAACGTGCATGAGTAGATGCTCTTCAGCCGGCGTGCTCCTACAGATCATCTGATGCATGATGCTACTCTTTAGTCTCCTGTCCTTAATATGTGTATGAGTACCATCTGATTAACCTTGATGAAGGTTCTGAAGTTGCGATGGTGCAAATTTACTTCTGGATCATGGAACTGAGCGATGCACTCAGCTGATCAGGCCAGTTGAACTCATTACCAACAGTGCAACCAGCTAGTTAGCTGTTTAGTGACAGCTGAAGCTCGCTCGCTGATTTGTTGTGATACCGGCACTCAGCACCACCAAGGAGCGTCAAGCTGGAGGGGAAAGTTATCTTCTACTTTTGGATTTCTGGCATCTAAAGACATGACAAAATACATTCTGAGGCATCCGCTTGAAGGCACCCCTGGGACTGAGTGACCCCTTTAGATCACCTTTTACTATTTTGTGGCACAAATTTGCAAAAGCGGAAAACTTGCAGATCTCAGTGTGTTTGAGGAGCAGAGGTGAAGGTGGGGAATGTTTTCATTTTTTGAACACAGATGAGTTTTAATGGTCTGGCAAAGTTGGATACAGCACATGGAACTTCAAAAGGAAATAAAGATGCCGAATCTCGTTTCGGAGGCTTCCCGGGCCTCACTGAGGCATTTCAAGTCCACAGCAGCTAGCCGGCCTCTGGCACGCCTGCGCTGCTCAACTTGAGGTTAATCACCTGGTTCAGGATGAGCAGACACGAAGTCAGCACTAAACTTAGTGTCACAGCCAGCGTCTCCACCAAGTGAACCTTGTCTGGATGCAGGACTGTCAGCATCGGTTGGTCCTGATGCAGAAGCACGGCGAGGGCAGCAGGCTAATGGCTGCAGGATATTTGTCAGCTGAGTCATGTTGACTGCAGCGTTCAATAGAACCTGACCTCAAAAAATCACTCCCTCCTTGCTACTGCACAGGAATACGTGTGTGTGTATTTTATTCCGTTTCTTGTAGATCCCCTCAAAACTGAGGGACACAGAAGTTAGACCAACAAAACTAAAACAACAAAAAATGGAGGGATGAGGTGTGAGTCCCTCTGCCGCCTGGAGGATGAGCGATGGAGGCTAAATGGAATGACGCTCCGGCTGACAGAAGGAGTCGGCGTTGAGAAAGCAGGTCACTTGAATTGCAGGGGATGTTCTTGAGTGGCTTTGCCCCGAAGCCGTGTGTATTCAAGCCTCTTCCTCAAGAGCCAATAATAGGAGCTCAACACACACGCGCGCACACACACACACACACACACACACACACACACACACACACACACACACAGTTACTTAAGTCCTTTTTGGGGTATTTACAGAAAATAGTGTCTGCTACCCACTGCACTACAATCTGGGTTTTATCAATTGAGGACACAGCTTCTGTCCCTGCTGGCCCATGCTGTCCCCTTTAACTGATCCTAAGTCTGGTCTGTGCCCCAAAGCGCCCCCACCACCTCCACAACTACTACACACACACAGTGTACAAGTCACTTTTGTGTGCGTGGCACTGCAGGCTACTCTTGTAGTACTGTAGTACTGTAGTGCTGTAGTACTGTAGTACTGTAGTACTGTAGTGCTGTAGTGCTGTAGTACTGTAGTGCTGTAGTACTGTAGTGCTGTAGTGCTGTAGTGCTGTAGTACTCTAGTGCTGTAGTGCTGTAGTGCTGTAGTACTGTAGTACTGTAGCGCTGTAGTACTGTAGTACTGTAGCGCTGTAGTACTGTAGTGCTGTAGTGCTGTAGTACTGTAGCGCTGTAGTACTGTAGTGCTGTAGTACTGTAGTGCTGTAGTACTGTAGTACTGTAGTACTGTAGTGCTGTAGTACTGTAGTACTGTAGTGCTGTAGTACTGTAGTACTGTAGTGCTGTAGTACTGTAGTGCTGTAGTACTGTAGTACTGTAGTGCTGTAGTACTGTAGTGCTGTAGTACTGTAGTACTGTAGTACTGTAGTACTGTAGTGCTGTAGTACTGTAGTACTGTAGTACTGTAGTACTGTAGTGCTGTAGTACTGTAGTGCTGTAGTACTGTAGTACTGTAGTACTGTAGTGCTGTAGTACCAGTGTCTGTTTGCAGCTGGTCAGATTCCTTCTCTCTGGTCCAGGTTCTGTCTCTTGTCGTCCTGATGTTTCTGGCGTTGTGTAGGTGCTAACGCTCTCTGTCCTCTGGTCTGTTAATGCCTCCATGTCTGACCTGACTTTATCTCATCCGCCTGCCCCACCCCCCACCCCCACCCCATCCCCCTGACCTGGATTATACATTTTTTTCCGGCTCCCTGAGCTGAACAATACGCTCCGGCGTATTAGCATGCAGTCCAGCCAAAAACAAAAATCCTGCTCTCGTTCATCCCCATGGCCTCAACCCTCCATTTTACTGTCTCGAACTCTTATCTGCTTGTCGGCCTCTCTCCATTTTACTCGCTTCCTCTTTATCCAAACAGCCTCCATCTCTATTATCCCAGCTTGGACTCAGGGTGTTTTCCTCTTTCTTCTCCTTCTCTGTTCAAACTGTCCCTTCCCTTCATTTGCCCCCCCACCGTCCACACTTGACTGCCCTGTCGCTGGAGTGAACGAGCGAAGGCAGCATCGTGCTTCATCATGCTCCATTTCATGACAATAATTAATTCTCCTTCTCCTGATCTTAATGAGCCAAATCAGTCACAAGCCCTGAAAAGAGGGTTGACGTGGAGGAGGAAGAAATGAGTGAGAGTGAAGGAATGAGACGAGTGGCTCTCATGGTTAATGCCTGGGAACGCCGCTAACAGCCACCCGCCACTCCACTCATAAACAATCCTCCGTAGGCTGGCGTGCTTCACCTGTCATTCACAAACCTCCCTCGCTCTCCGGAGGAATTAGGAATCCAGGTTCTCTCTTATTTCTTCGTCTCAGACGCTCAGCCAGAGTTAGCAGTCTCCTCTCTAACCTTTTAAAACTAACTCTTCAACGTCATTTCACATTCTACCTCTCATATTTACTCCTAATGAATGAGCTCCAGCCTCCCACGACACAACCTTTATGAAATAATATGATTTGCGTCCTTGGATATTGCTCTGATGATAATGGACTCTGCCACGGTAATTAGCTTGCATATGCAACTGGAATGATAATTATTAACAAACTAGCTGTTTTTATAGCAGGTCTTCAGCATCAAACAGGTCCTCCAGCACTTTGTCCTCCCCTGCATCTCAAACCTGCTCAGAAACCGTGACTCATCATTATCAGCTATCGCTCATGGACAACACTTCCTCCCTGCTACACAGCCGGACATGGAGCAGAACCGACCCGGACCACACACACACACACACACACACACACACACACACACACACACAAACACACAAACACACACACACACACACAAACACACACACACACACACAAACACACACACACACACACACGCTGACCAGCTGTTCAGCTTCAAAGAAAAATATAGGACTTCATGGAAAACCTGAAAACCAAAGAGGCTGAGCAGAGACACACGAGGAACTGCGTACCACTGCTAACAAGCTAACAGCAGAAGAAGAGTCTCAGGGGGCTCACGCCGCCGGGAGGATTTGGCATTTTTCTCAAACTTTTACTTTACGCCATCTTGGAAAATATTTCAGTCTACAAAAAGATGTCTGATTACTACTGTGAGAGTCAAGATAGAGAATGTGGTGATGGTTCAGTCGACATCCCTAATAATAGTTGTGATCAGAAGCAAGGCGACCGCAGGTCGAGCCGAGACACTTCAGCTGACGTGCAGCATCAACATGAAGTGGATTCATCTGAGAGGCCGAGCAAAACAAGACACACTTGTGTAAAATGATTAGCTGCTCCCCCGATTTAGCAGGACTACAACAGACCCCCCAGATGCTAAATTTAACTCTAATCTTTTATGATCACTGAGCAAAGCAGAGCAGCTTTGAGCAGAAACGCTGCAGACAGACGTTTGGCAGCAGTCAGGTGTTATTTCAGTGGCTGTAACTAATGGCAGTATTTATGCTGAACAGACATTGGGTTTGACCTGATGACAGTAAGAGATGACATCATCCCGATCCACAGAGGAGCATTTCTCATTAGTGACGGCACGTTCAAGGATGCCTGCTCTCAGCTCTCGGTGACTGACGGCTAAATCTCACAGGGCACAGGAGGGACAGATCGTCCTCCTC
>NC_141339.1:1125000-1202500 GCF_037954235.1 Aulostomus chinensis
TCTTTAACAGCGATCTGGTTTTGGACCAGAACATCAACACGGTCCTGCTGTGTCTCCCCGTATCTGTTGGTTAATGAGTCCGATGAGAACAGTGACTGAAGGGGACAGAGCAGGGTGGGGGAGGTTGGAGGAGGGGAGGAGGCTGTCCAGCCCTTGGCAATGACAAAGTGGAGCAATTATGCATGAAGGCTGTGACATTGACTGTGGCATCACCTCTTCTGCTGATCTGTTCAAAAGCAAACATACTCCATAATTCAGCGAGGCATTCCCTCCACCTCTCTCTCTCTCTCTCTCTCACACACACACACACACACACACACACAGCCTTCCAAACATGTTCAAGGACACTGGTGATCATACTTTGGCATGTTACGACGTCCGCATGCTCAGATCCATCAGGTGGGGCTCGGTACCTTCGGTGGCGTCACAGCACACGCCTCCATCATCCTTCCTTGCTGCCCCGATGATGCTCAAGGGAACCGTGATGGTGTCACGCTTAAGTGGGACATAGATTACATACAGGAGTGATGCTTCCATGGCTCGAGGCGACACTCACCGTCACTTGACGGGGGCTCAGTAGAACCCGCACACCAGTTAGATAGGAGTGCGTCGCCACCTTGGGGGAACAACAGTGGCGTTTACCGTGGGTGATTCTGGTTCATCTCAGTTTTTCAGGTTATGCCATAGTAGCTGTACTGATGTGTGCTCATGTTTTGTTGAGGACACTGATTTTTATAGCCACACAAACTCCTAATATTATTGAGTTACAGGTCAGCTGATGTGGCTCAAACCTGCCTTCTTTCTGTGGGCCAGCAGGGGGCGACCTCAGTGACAGCAGGAGGATGGCAGATGGTAACTGCATGAGAAAATGGCTGCATTTGTCACTAGAGTTATCATTTCCTAGTCAGAGTCACGAGTCTCAGGTCCTCTTCCAGCATGACAATTTGAAAATGGTGGCTAAGCCATATGCTGACAGAATACACACACACAGATGTAACTTATGACTCTGCGTGCAGTAAGCCCCACCCCTTCACCAGCAGCACCAGCCAATCACAAACAACGCCAGCCAATCACAGACAGCACTTGTCTTTCGGGGCTGAGTCACTCCAACATTGCAGTGTCAAACGTGAGTGTTGGGCCCGCCGACATCGTCGACCAGACCAGGATGTGCTCCTCAGGTTTATGTGGGTCCTGATATTCTTTTGTCCTGATGATCTATGAATCAAATCAATCATACACTTTTGCTGCCATGACAATAAAACTGATTAAAATGTTAGATAATAAAAATATGGACAAAGTTTTTCTTTGGGGATATCATAAAAATAACCAGGTGTGGTGATGGTGATAATCGAGTGTGGTGATAATCGGGAGTGGTGATAATCGGGAGTGGTGATGGTGATAATCGGGTGTGGTGATGGTGATAATCGGGTGTGGTGATGGTGATAATCGGGTGTGGTGATAATCGGGAGTGGTGATAATCGGGTGTGGTGATAATCGGGAGTGGTGATAATCGGGTGTGGTGATGGTGATAATCGAGTGTGGTGATAATCGGGTGTGGTGATAATCGGGAGTGGTGATGGGGATAATCGGGTGTGGTGATGGTGATAATCGGGTGTGGTGATGGTGATAATCGGGTGTGGTGATGGTGATAATCGGGTGTGGTGATAATCGGGAGTGGTGATAATCTGGTGTGGTGATGGTGATAATCGGGTGTGGTGATAATCGGGAGTGGTGATAATCGGGTGTGGTGATAATCGGGAGTGGTGATGGTGATAATCGGGTGTGGTGATAATCGGGTGTGGTGATGGTGATAATCGAGTGTGGTGATAATCGGGTGTGGTGATAATCGGGAGTGGTGATGGTGATAATCGGGTGTGGTGATGGTGATAATCGGGTGTGGTGATGGTGATAATCGGGTGTGGTGATAATCGGAAGTGGTGATAATCTGGTGTGGTGATGGTGATAATCGGGTGTGGTGATAATCGGGAGTGGTGATAATCGGGTGTGGTGATAATCGGGAGTGGTGATGGTGATAATCGGGTGTGGTGATAATCGGGTGTGGCGATGGTGATAATCGGGTGTGGTGATGGTGATAATCGGGTGTGGTGATAATCGGGAGTGGTGATGGTGATAATCGGGTGTGGCGATGGTGATAATCGGGTGTGGTGATGGTGATAATCGGGTGTGGTGATAATCGGGAGTGGTGATGGTGATAATCGGGTGTGGCGATGGTGATAATCGGGTGTGGTGATGGTGATAATCGGGTGTGGTGATAATCAGGAGTGGTGATGGTGATAATCGGGTGTGGTGATAACCGGGTGTGGTGATAATCGGGAGTGGTGATGGTGATAATCGGGTGTGGTGATAATCGGGTGTGGCGATGGTGATAATCGGGTGTGGCGATGGTGATAATCGGGTGTGGCGATGGCGATAATCGGGTGTGGCGATGGTGATAATCGGGTGTGGCGATGGTGATAATCGGGTGTGGCGATGGTGATAATCGGGTGTGGCGATGGCGATAATCGGGTGTGGCGATGGTGATAATCGGGTGTGGCGATGGCGATAATCGGGTGTGGCGATGGTGATAATCAGTGGGGTGATGGTGATAATCGGGTGTGATGATGGTGATAATCGGGTGTGGTGATGGTGATAATCGGGTGTGATGATGGTGATAATCGGGTGTGATGATGGTGATAATCGGGTGTGATGATGGTGATAATCGGGAGTGGTGATGGTGATAATCGGGTGTGGCGATGGTGATAATCGGGTGTGATGATGGTGATAATCGGGTGTGGTGATAATCGGGTGTGGTGATGGTGATAATCGGGTGTGGTGATAGTGATAATCGGGTGTGGTGATGGTGATAATCGGGTGTGGTGATAATCGGGTGTGGCGATGGTGATAATAGAGTGTGGCGATAATCGGGTGTGGCGATGGTGATAATCGAGTGTGGCGATAATCGGGTGTGGCGATGGTGATAATCGAGTGTGGCGATAATCGGGTGTGGCGATGGTGATAATCGGGTGTGGCGATGGTGATAATCGGGTGTGGTGATAATTGGGTGTGGCGATGGTGATAATCGGATGTGGTGATAATCGGGTGTGGCGGTGGTGATAATTGGGTGTGGCGATAATCGGGTGTGGCGATGGTGATAATCTGGTGTGGCGATGATGATAATCGGGTGTGGCGATGGTGATAATCGGGTGTGGCGATGGTGATAATCAGGTGTGGCTATTGTGATAATCGGGTGTGGCGATGGTGATAATCGGATGTGGCGATGGTGATAATCGGGTGTGGTGATAATCGGGTGTGATGATGGTGATAATCAGGTGTGGCGATAATCGGGTGTGACGATGGTGATAATCAGGTGTGGCGATGGTGATAATCAGGTGTGGCGATGGTGATAATCAGGTGTGGTGATGGTGATAATCGGGTGTGGAGATAATCGGGTGTGATGATGGTGATAATCAGGTGTGGCGATAATCGGGTGTGACGATGGTGATAATCAGGTGTGGCGATGGTGATAATCAGGTGTGGCGATGGTGATAATCAGGTGTGGTGATGGTGATAATCGGGTGTGGAGATAATCGGGTGTGATGATGGTGATAATCAGGTGTGGCGATAATCGGGTGTGGCGATGGTGATAATCGGGTGTGGCGATGGTGATAATCAGGTGTGGCGATGGTGATAATCGGGTGTGGTGATAATCGGGTGTGGCGATGGTGATAATCGGGTGAGGAGATGGTGATAATTGGGTGTGGCGATGGTGATAATCGGATGTGGCGATGGTGATAATTGGGTGTGGCGATGGTGATAATCGGATGTGGCGATGGTGATAATCGGGTGTGGCGATGGTGATAATCGGGTGTGGCGATAATCGGATGTGGCGATGGTGATAATCGGGTGTGGCGATGGTGATAATCGGGTGTGGCGATAATCGGATGTGGTGATAATCGGGTGTGGTGACAATCGGGTGTGGTGATGGTGATAATCGGTTGAGGCGATGGTGATAATCGGGTGTGGTGACAATCGGGTGTGGTGATGGTGATAATCGGGTGTGGTGATAATCGGGTTTGGTGATAATCAGGTGTGGTGGCTCTATGGTTACACACACTACCATGGGGCTGCTGGGTTTTCGATGTACCCTCATGATCTCTCCAAAACAAAAACCCTGTTCATGGACTTCAATGTTTGAACAGCGGAGAGCAGCTCAGGTGAGGTTCTGAGGATTCTGGTGTTCGCAGCCTACCTTCTCATGTGTTTGGGTCCAAACTACTGATAGGAACTAAACTCATTTGGAACGTTCAGCAGTGAGCCACTCAGTCCAAGCAGCTGCAAGGACCCAGCAGAGCAGTAAAACACTGAAAGAGCTCACCATTGTTATTATCAGTGCTTGGCATCGTCATGGGGGTGGGGGGGTCATGCAGTTGGCTGCAGAATGGAGGGGTGGGGTCGGTTTTTAAAAAGCCCTCTGAAGTTACATTCCTGGTTTTTTTTCGTTCTCTATCTAACAAGCAACAGAAGAGAACATTCATTAAGTTAGGGGACAGCTTCTCTCGCTTAGAAACAAACAGGAAATGACAAGTACATGTGAAACACGCGACCTCCTTCGGAAGATAATACTTCAAATTAATGAATCCCTCCAGCTGTGCTTTAATGAATCACAGCTAATTCCCAGTGTGTCATATGTCACATAAAAAGACGATCACAAAAACTCACACCTGTCAGAATCCACTGTGGGGTCACAAGATGTGTGTGTGTGTGTGTGTGTGTGTTTGTGTTAGTTCAGCATATTTCAACGCAACTGATCCGACTATTACATGACTAATTACTGCATCTCTCCGATCTGTCAGGCTGTAGGTGCGGGGCAGCAGAGATCAATAGGATGTGTTCATCTGAGCGCCGCACACACACAAACACACATGCGCAGAGCTTAAAGGAAGACGAGGATCAAACACTATCAGGCGCTGTAGTGAGTCTCTCTGAGGACCCCAGTCAGGCGCTCAGGCAATGGGGGTTAATGGGTGTGTTGCCTGGCTGCTACGAGAACACGCCAGCGGAATCTATGATCCCTCCGCTACATTTTTAAAAAGAGAGAATATGAGGGGAGTTAAGGATGCTGTGTTTACTGCAGGACCAGGGAGGCTGAGGTGGGTCAAGAGGGCTGGTGTGGGGGGGCACGAGCTGAACCTCCACTAGACTGAAGCAAGAGAATAAGACAGACAAAAGGATGAGATTTTACTTTTAGAACAGTGTAATTTCACTTTTTGCTAAAAAAGAAATGAAGACAGAGAAGGAGAACAACTGAAGCTGCAGCCATGAAAGAAAACATCCACAAACAAAAACTGGTGAATCAAAATATACATTAACAGAGACCCTGCATGGAGAAAGCTAAATTAACACACGTCTCTGCTGCAGATTAAATGTTTCATGATTGAAAGTAGTGTGGGGCGTGAGCTCTTAAAGGGGAGGCCGATGACCGATGACTACACGGCTCTGATGGTCTGCATATGAAGACAGAGATGAGGGTCACCAGGCTGCACAGACGCTGGTCTTCAGGCTCAAGCTCACACTGATGTCTGAGCTCAGAGGAGGAACTGCCATCTCTTTTCTTCCAGTTTTCCCCTTTGGTCCACCTGATATGCGTCACTTCCTACTTTTTTGAGAGAACTCAGTACATGGATGCATTTTCGCTCAACAGAATATGTTGACTTTCAACACTCAGCTCATATCAGGGAATAAAATGTACACAATGCGTAAGTGGACTCCAGAAATCTTAGCTGACCAGAATATTCAGCCTCGGATGAGATCAGCATCACAAGCACAACAGCGTTCAATGTCAAACGGCTCACAGGAGAATCAAAGCCCTCACCACTCACATACATGTGCACCAGAACATGTGCACCCCCCACCTCCAGCCCCCAGGAACAGAACTTCACACGTAGCTGGATACACACCCCTGCAGCAGCACCCTGTAGCACTGGGAGCTGATCAACGCCTGATTAGCTTCCTCCAGTGTAGCGCAGCCCAAGCAGAACCCAGATGACTTCATTTGCATATCATCTGCATAACGGCGGAGGCAGAGCAAGGGCATTTGTCTGCTACGTGGCCGCTACCATGCCTCATCTGAGTGGGTGGAGGGTTACAGGTTCTCTCCAGCTCGGTTATAAATACGCTGTGTTTGGCTTCGTCTTACTCAACCGGCCAATTTAGGGCACGAAAAAAAACTGGGGACAACTGCTGAAGATCTTAGCTGATACTCCCAAAGACAGTTGAGACATGCTCCTCTTCTGGCAGTCTGAGCATATCGTACTTGCAGAAGCTTGACAAATGGCGGGTGATCTAAAGCATGTAAACGCAGCATATTAATGGAATCTGACTTCTGGACTGCTGATCATGCCTGAGCAGCACGTTCAGACGTGCAGAGCGGTTCTACATCCTCCCAGGGCTGCGCTGGCTTTGAGAGATGGCTCTTTTCTTTTTAACATTTTATATCACGAAATCTGAGAGTGCAATAGAATTCAGGGCCATTTGTTTCCATTAGTTCCCGGTGGTCTTTTAATGAGGTTCACAGGGCAACATTTCACACACTTAAATAAAGCCTTTTTTCCCGCACTGATACTGAACCTTTTTGTTAAAGTCGTGAAAGTCCAATTTTTCCAACCTGCTGCTCTAGTTGACGCGCTGCATGAGCACCCTTCAGTTCACCCTTCAGTTCACCCCAGAGTGCACACAAACACATGTAGATGTAATGTGAAAGTAGGAGCGCAGCCATCCTGCCAGGCAAGAGCCCTTGATGGGAATACAAGAGGACAGCCAAAGGTAGACGGAGACAGAACCAGAGAAGAAAAGTAGAGGAAGGAGATGCAGGGACAAGAACTAGAGAGCACACCTGCACACGTTCAGAGACATCCCCAAGCTCTTTAGATTCGTCATTTTAATAGCAGGAATGTGGACGGAATCATGAAAAATTAAGAGGTCCAATCAGCCATGCAAAGATACATCCATGCGTATTCATTCATCAGTTCAACTCTACATATTACGCCATCCTGATCTCAGCCCTCTTATTTGCTTTGTTCATTCCCATGGCATGCACGTTCTACCTTTTTTGCAGCTCCACATTCAGCTGTATCTTATTGTTCATTTGATCAATGTTCATGTTTTCCAGAGCTCAGCCGTAAAGTGTGAAGCAAAATCTTAATTTTTGTGTAATTGTGTTAATGGCCGTATGCAGCATGTACGCGTGAATCGCAGAGGTCAACGTCACATCAAATCAAAAGTGAATCACAGCAGACTTTGCAACATCAGCAGATACTGTATGATTGTAGGAAGAATAAATGAAGCCGTGGATCAATCATGCCAGGGTGAAATTAGGGATCGACATCTCCCAGGGGGAGAGACATGCAGGAAAAGCACACCCAAAAAGTCAGAAAATGTAAATATAATCAAGTGTCTGTGTAAGAATGGTGAAATGGTACAAACGACTGAAACACACAACTCAACGGTGGGAGCTGGACTGCAGAATTCAGTCAAGAAGGGAATTCCTTGTGTGTCTCTCAGCAGAAAGAGACTAACAAGTGATGTGTCTTTAAACGACCACATGGCAGCTTTTCTGCACCCATGGCTTGACACTCTGGCAGATTTTGGGAAAAAGTGTACCAGCAGACCAACAGGCAAGCAAAGAAGACTGAAAGCATAGCCCCCTCAGCAGAGGTAACCAATAGTGACAGAGAGGACGGGTTAAATAAAGAAGAAAGAGACAGAGAGAGAGAGAGAGAGGTGAGAGAGAGGAGGAAAAAGAAAGGAAGAGGAAAGGAAGAGGCAGTGTGTTCCAGCAGTGGTTTGCTGCTTTTCTTCCCATTCGGCTGCCATGTTTGTTTACTTTCGTCCTGGTGTGAACATCTATGCATGGCTGCAGCCATCACATCTACACATGTCACCCTTCTGCACACACACACACACACACACACACACACACACACACATATTGCAAAGCCCTCCTGCACTCGTACTTCCACGCTCACAATGCAACCCTTCCAGCCACATCTTAACCTACTTCTTCACATAAATCCTCCTCACAAGCTCTCAGGCGCCTCACAAACAATACGCAGCCCTTCTGATTCTGATGCTGAATGTCTTCACTCGGTGTACTACGAGTCCCGAGTCACAGCCCTGCACTTTCACTACCGGGTCTTCTTTTGACTCTGAGTTATTCAGGTTTACATTTTAATTGCACGCACGGCCCACACAACTGCAGAGCTCGGCTGGATGCTCAAATTTCCAGAAGACAAATCCTTAATTTGACCACATGTCCAATTTTAAGTGCCTTTGTTTTTGCTCTTTCGATTCATGAGCCAAAAAAATTAAACAAAATTTAATGTCTGCGCACATCAGCATTTACCAATCAATTTCAGCTGTTAAAATCGTGACATCCTTGACTTGTACATCAGAATTTGCCACAAGATCTTTTATAATCTGACCATTCACCTGCCAATCAATCTTCAACCTTTGCACTGCATGGCGGGATGATGACAGGGACACTGGCCACCCTGAACCCTGATTTCTCTCCTGAAACACACCCTCCACAGCTCGCCAGTTCTCCGTTGCCGTGGTGTTTCGATCCTCACCTGGAGTGTTCTGGTCCCCCAGCCCTCACCTGGCACACCTGCCACACTCCCACCACGTCCAGACCTCATCGTCCTTGATCTCTCACCAGGATTCACTCTTTCACTCCCACACCGGACCAACTCCCTGCACAGACTCGGCCAGCCCTGAACCTCTCTCCCTACCCTTCCTGCGAGCCACCTCCTCAGGCTGCTGCTGATATCCATCCATTTAACCGCTGCTAGAGAGCGTCTGAATTACGAGGAGCGTCTTAGTACCTTTATTTAGCCACCGGTAAAGTACCAGTACACACTGAAATACACACAAGTCTCTGCTGGTTTGATGGAGTCATTCTTCCCTCATGCTGGTGCAGAGTCGTCCAACATGCTGAGATCCGGTGACTGACATCATTGCGAGACGAGAACCTTGACTGACGGAGGGGTCATGTGACCCTTTGTCACCTGTCTGCACGTTTGTGACAGCAGATGCAGCCACTTCCTGTTTGTTTGGCAGCAAAGCCAATATTATTACTTCAAATATGTCATGCAAACATTTTAAATATTCTGTTGGGTCTTGGTGATGAGCAGCACTGCAAATTAACATGGTGTCTATCTCTCATCCTCTCACTCTCTCTCTCCCTCCCTCTCTCTTTCCCTCTCTCCCTCCCTCTCTCTCTCTCTCTGTTGCGTAACCACTGACGCACTCATGATCCATGAAAAAGCATGAATCAGTTTTGCTCGGATAATCCCAGAGGTCAGCAGCAGAGAGCAGAGGGAAACGAGGAAAGACAACACAAGTCTGTACACTTGGCAAAAGACTGAGATGGAGAGAGGAAGGACAGCGGTGGACAGTCTTGTGTGAACCTGTCTAACATCTCGGGGGGGGGGGGGGGCATGAGAGAGCAGAAAATAATGAGGCCTCGATCAACTACTTGCCAAAGAAGAACACTGACGTTTGAGTGAAGGAGGCATCTACCTGCAGGTTCTGGCTTCCAGGGTGGATTTTTACACCAGCTAATCTGTATTCTCTCAGAAACAAAGAGGAGCCAGAGGAAGTCCGGAGGGAGGTCTGTATTTATATTTTCGGACTGCTTGAGTAGCAGCCGTTCAGCGCTGAAACCCATTTGACCAATGACCTCAATTTGAGCAACTTTGAAATGCACCTGGAGGATTCTGGTGTGGTTTCAGACTGAGTAATGAGGAGACACGCACTTTAACTTGATTTCAGGGTGAGCGTCTGGCCATTAATAGCTGTTTATCAACTGCACCAGCAGCTCAGGCCGGAGCCAGGCAGTGCCAGCTGCTGCTCACAGCCTGAGAGCTGAATATCAGGCGCCAGTTTCAGTGCTGTGGCGCTGCACCAAGGCCCAAACGCCCAACCTGCATGGCCGGTTGAGCGCTTTACACCTGGGTGTTTCTACCTGTAATCACAACTCTGTAATTGAGGACTGTGTTAAAATGATGGGAAGAAAATTAAAGCCCTTACTCTATAATTTTGGGGAATATAAAAGAAAAAAATCTGTTAAAATGATCATTTCTTCGCTGTCTCACACTGGAGCTGCCCTGAGGATCCGGATGGGCAACTTACCAACACTGAAACTGAAATATACAGCGGTTATGAGTTACAGTACATCTGTACTGCAGTACATCTACACTATTGTACGTCTGCACTGTAGTACGTCTACACCATTGTACGTCCACACTATTGTACGTCTATACTGCAGTACATCTACAATATTGTACATCTAAACCGTAGTACATCTAAACCGTAGTACGTCTACACTGTAGTACGTCTACACTGTAGTACGTCTACACTGTAGTACGTCTGCAATATTGTACGTCTACACTATTGTACATCTACACCGTAGTACATCTAAACCGTAGTACGTCTACACTGTAGTACGTCTGCACTACTGTACGTCTGCACTATTGTACATCTAAACCGTAGTACATCTACACTATAGTATGTCTACACTATTGTACGTCTACAATATTGTACGTCTACACTGTTGTACGTCTACACTATTGTACATCTACACCGTAGTACATCTAAACCGTAGTACGTCTACACTGTAGTACGTCTACACTATTGTACGTCTACAATATTGTACGTCTACACTGTCGTACCTCTACACTGTCGTACGTCCACACTGTATTACGTCTACTGTAGTACCTCTACACTGTAGTACGTCTACACTATTGTACGTCTACAATATTGTACGTCTACACTGTCGTACCTCTACACTGTCGTACGTCCACACTGTATTACGTCTACACTGTAGTACCTCTACACTGTAGTACGTCTACACTGTCGTACCTCTACACTGTCGTACGTCCACACTGTATTACGTCTACACTGTAGTACCTCTACACTGTAGTACGTCTACACTGCAGTACGTCCACACGATTGTACGTCTACACTATTGTACGTCTACACGATTGTACATCTACACCGTAGTACATCTAAACCGTAGTACGTCTACACTGTAGTACGTCTTAAATATTGTACGTCTACACTGTCGTACGTCCACACTATTGTACGTCCACACTGTAGTACGTCTAAACTGTAGTACGTCTAAACTGTAGTACGTCTCCACTGTAGTACGTCTAAACTGTAGTACGTCTCCACTGTAGTACGTCTCCACTGTAGTACGTCTAAACTGTAGTACGTCTACACTGTAGTATGTCTACACTATTGTACGTCTACAATATTGTACGTCTACACTATTGTACGTCTACACTGTAGTACGTCCACACTGTAGTACGTCTAAACTGTAGTACGTCTAAACTGTAGTACGTCTCCACTGTAGTACGTCTACACTATAGTACGTCTACACTATTGTACGTCTACAATATTGTACGTCTACACTGTTGTACGTCTACACTATTGTACATCTACACCGTAGTACATCTAAACCGTAGTACGTCTACACTGTAGTACGTCTACACTATTGTACGTCTACAATATTGTACGTCTACACTGTAGTACATCTACACTGTAGTACGTTCAAACTGTAGAGGTTTTGCCTGACACAGGTTCTCCTGAGTTCTCTCTCAAAGGTGAAGAGAACAGTTATTAATGTGGCGAGATGCAAAAATGGGGACAGAGGCCAGAGGAGGAGAACGTTCCTGAACAACATATTTCCAATCCGGCAGTGGAATCTCTGCTGTCATATTCTGGGCAGCAGCAGCACCTGGGGGGGTCGTGAAGGCTCGTGGTCTCAGCCTAACCTTCCCGCTCCTGACCACACAGCCACGGTGAATGGTTTCATCCAACTGGGTATGTGAGTAAATGTCAAAATCAGTCTATGAGTTTGTGAGCTCTGTCCTGAAAAGTGTTGTGTGAGGTCACAGAGACGTTGACCTTTAACCACCTCAGTCGGATCGATTCATCCTCGAGTCCGTGGATGTTTCAAGTCAGAAGTAAATTAGAAAAATGTTGCCTGTGAACACAAAGATGTCAGCAATTATATTCGTCACGCAGCGTAATGAGGAAAACATTTTAGTGCCTAAATATAATTTGACATCAAAATGTGTCATGAATTGAGCTATCCCTGGCTGAGTTCTGGCCCAGTTCCGGAGAGTGAAGCCGCAAAGAGCCTTGGAGGAGGAGGAGGACGGAGCAGTGTATAAACCCCAGTGAGGCCTGGCAGCGTCTGTGGACAGACAGTAAGTACCAGCACTGCAGCCCCATCCTGAGCCTGACTGAGGTGAGAGGCTCACGATGTCCAAACTGCTTTGAACTGCAGACACACTCGAAAGAGTGATGAGGAGGAGGAGGAGGAGGGGGAGGAGAGAGGCAGGCTAAGATGAATAGGTGGGACAAAGGCAGGGAGGGACTGAGAAAGACAGCTCAGCGGTGACAGCCACGCAGAGACACGGAGGCCCAGAGACAGAGGGGAAGACTCACGTCCATGTGAACTCTGCAGCAGGACTTTGAGGGGATAATTAGGGAGAGTGACTACAGAAGTGGAGAATAAATTCTCAGTCCTAAGCCTTCATGTAGGGGGATTAGACTGAACTCCTCTCTCCTCCTTCCCAGCACTCCATCTGCTCTCCAAAATGGACCGACTTCTCTTTTCAAGCAGAGCAGCGATGGCTGCCAGCGTCAGAGTAGATCAGGAGACAGAGAGCGAGCGCACGTCTGCAGTCTCCAGGCCTGAAGTGCAACAGCAGAGAAATGCTGTTGTCGTTTATATTGTCATGCAGATATTCCCTACAAGAGTTTATCCTCCAGTTCATGTACAAGGTCTCAAAAAGAGGACCAGCAACAGAACAGAAACTTGACGGTGCAAACTGAGAGTTGTTTTGTCGGCAACATTTCGAGCACATGTACAGCAACAGAGTAACACTAGCAACTGTGCTGCCGCGCGCCGAGACCTCAACATGAAAAAGACACAGAAGAGAAAATCATGGTGTCACAACTCAGTGGGCACTTATGGGCTTCGAGTAGAGCGCAGCCGGCTGAGCGTCTCCGGCTCGTTTGTTTGTTTGTTGTGTGACCACAGCAGATCACAATAGAGGGGTTTGCCATCTCCCACTCACAGGGAAATTATTCTTTCTGCTCTTTAGCAGCTCATTTTAAATATCATCAACTGCTACACTGGGTAACATTTTTGTTCCATTATAGAAATATTGATAGTTACAATTTGTCACTATCCCAAAGCGGGATTGTATAATTTTACTGAACAGCGGCGCCCTCTGCAGTTACAAGAGGATAAATACAGCACACTGGTGCATGCTGCACTGTACTGAGACACAACAGGAAGTGGGAACAACAGATTTTGACAGCAAGACTTGGTCAAGTAATTAAAACAACTTTATACTGCGACTGAGGGTTAGGACCCAGCATAGTTGTCTACACGTTAGCATGCAGTCGCTAACAGCTAACACGAGTCTCGTTGTGTCCTTCTGGTCTAACCGTCCTCATAGACGTCTTCTTCCCTCCTATGCTATGGTGTCCGTCAGAACTTTGAGCCCAGTCAGCTCGCTAGTCACACAGAGCAGAAACAGACGGAAGTCAGCGGGCGACTCAAATAAATCATAAATGCTTCCTCTAAGCTAAAAAAGGACAACTACGACGACCCTACTGACCATATCAGTTGATGTCACCGTTCCATACTTTATACTGTAACATGAGAACAGACAGATGCACCCTGATGATGTCATCAACTGGAGACATGACCACCTGTCAGTTGTTCTCTTGATGGCACTTTTACGTAAAGTCATTATCCTCAGTTGCTCTGAAGCCCAGGCCGGTTCCCCAGTGTGGGTTCTGCTCGGGAAAATCTGGATTCAATTGGTTCGACTGCCGTCATCGAGCACAAGCGAGTACAGTGATGACACGGTGCTTTCATCAGGAGCATAAATATATGTGGCCTTGCGACACAACGCTGCTCCTCCGTCTGCAGCTGCCCTGACCCCCCCCCCCGACCTCTGACCACCGTCACTTACAGCACATTCACACATCTGCAGAAACATCAGCCACCTGCTAATCTGAGGGGCTCAATAAACCCATGAACCACAGTGCTGCAGGTCCTGAAACAACTCTGTGTGTGTGTGTGTGTGTGTGTGTGTGTGTGTGTGTGTGTGTGTTCTAGAACCATTGTTTACATCTAAATGATTTTTGACTGTAATAACTGAGAGCCTGCATTCTATCAGAGCGCTAATCAGTCGGTACCTTCTGAGGTGGATGTTTCTGTCCTCCTCAGCCTATTTCAGGCTGGCAGATATAAAGACAATCCTTCACACTTACACCTCCAGGTCATTCAGTCCCTCTGATTTATACGTCCTTGGACGGCAGACGGAAACTAGAACACCCAGATGCAGCCCCCACCCCCACCCGCCTGATAGGCTGTGCCCTTCTTGTTCAGTTATGCAACAGCACTAACAACTAGCTCGCTGTGGGACCCCCCCCCCACACACACACACACACACATACACACACACGCACGGCGATCAGCTGATATCTCCTGCACTAATATGCTACTAATGTATGGTCTCATCCGGGCCACAGCAGTGCAGCAACTGCTAATTGGCTCAATGTTCAGAATAGTGCGCGCACGCACACACACACACACACACACACGCTACAGTCTAGTCACATAGTTTAAAAAAAGTTGGAAGATCTGGAATTATTTCAAGTCATATTTAATCAAGACAGATGATTATAATTGACTCTTTGCTCGAGGACCTTAAACTGTTTAATCACAGCGACCACGTTGCCAAGGAGAGCGCCAGGCGATAAGACTTCACTCGTCTCCAAAAGAGAGAACAAAGCCTGCAAATCCAGAAACACAAAAGATTAAGGACTGTGTTAAACCGTGTTTTTATCTGCTCCAGCATGAGCTGCAAATTTAGAGTTCCCTGCAAAGCCGAGCACGTCATTAATTATCTACACTGGAGTTACAGGTTGGAAAAATAGGGCTGGGCTTTATCACCCCACCGCCAACACCATGGTTGTTTGCTTAGCTCCGTAACCATGAAATCATCCTAATCTTAAAAGTAAATATGAATAAAGAAGATGTCAGGGATTTTATTGTTATCAAGTGCAATTCAGAAGGAACCTGCTGCATCCTGAGGCTGTGGCCTGCAGGGCCGAGTCCCGGCCTCCAGCACAGAAGGTAGCGGTCTACAGGAAACATCACCCTGGACCAGGTGGTCATCAAGTATCAATCCAGTCATGTTCCAGCATATTTCAATCAAGCAGTGTGTCCTTTTCATTGCTGCCATAAACAGAATGTGCTGCACAAGAGCAGCTTCAAACAGCAGAAAGATCCATTTTGATATCTGACTGGTTAAACTGCAGGCGGAAAAATGTGCCACTCCAAACTGAATTAGACTGATTTGTGTTTGAATGTGAACTGGGCAGCTGGAATCACTGCATTAAACGACTGGGTCTGAACAGCATCACTGAAATTCAATTTATTTTTTGAAACTGCTCTGCAATAAACTTGAAACGGAGTTTAATATTAGAAAATTGAATTAATTTGCTCTGCAACTGCACTTGCTCTTTCCTGAGCGTTCAGCTGTTTACCAAGACACTGGCGTCTCACAACTCAGTTTCTGAAGTTTTAAAGGTGAATAGTTCCAATCATGACTGCTAACTCTGCATTGATGTGTGTGTGTGTGTGTGTGTGTGTGTGTGTGGCGCAAGAACGAGGACAGTAGCTGTGGGGAGGGGGGGGGGGTTTAGCAAAGGGCCATTCTATTCTCTTGCATCTAACTAAGGGAGACACTCATGCATGATCACACACGACTACACAGAGCATCACATGACTTTGATAAATAAATGAGTGTGTACTCTGCATGATTGCAACACACAGAGGCCTCCGCTGCTCTGGCCGCACTCGCATGAAGACAAATGTCAGGTCACATTCGCAAGTCAGCCCCCTCCCTCTCTGTCTCTCTCCCTCTCTGTCTCTCTCCCTCTCTCTCTCACACACACACACACACACACACACGTTATCCATATTTACTGTAGGCAAGGACCACGAGTGCTCCATCTTAGAGCAAACTCATCATTCTCTATTAAACAGCGCTAATCAAGTGAAAATCACTTCATCATCCCGTCGTGACACCAGATTTCTCTTCATCTCCACTCAAGTCTCAGCTCAATCACTCACCGCCACGCCGCAGTAAACGTGGGCGCTCGCTAGCAGGAAGTCATCCACTCCTCTGATTTTCATAGATGAGCATATGCACACATTTAATGAACACACATGCTGGACGAATAACTGCCGCCAGCAGAAGTGCAGAATTTTACAAACACACACACAGCACAGAACAGTGAGGTGGAGAGAAAAAGTTTTGCTGTACCTTTGTTTCTACCTAGAGTTGGGGAGAGGAGGAGGAATCCACAGAGATAAAAGAGGGAGGAGGGTTGACGCCCAGCAGAGCACCAGAGGAAGACAGGAGAAAGTGAACGCTATCGTTAGTGAGTCTCCTGTGAGTCTGTACAACTGACACTTTCATGCAAAATATTGACAATCGTGCAAATGATGGCAAGATGGGAGAAGCGCTGGTGGGCAGCACGCTCCATGCACACTGATAACTGATACCAGATCCTGACTGTGTCGGCTGTTCTGTGCCGCCGCTCCAAGGGAACCTTGTACATGAACAATAACACTCGTCACAGGACAAGAAATAGCTCAGCAGCTAATGTGCTAGCTTCCTCCATCTTGGACTCGACAGTTCTCTCTGTTTTCTGAAAGGTGAACTGTCAAGATGTTTAAGTTCAAAGTTGAGGTCTGAGGGCAGGCAGTGCGGAGCTTCTCCTCACGTTCACACTCAAGTCTAACAGCTACGTCACTGGAAGAAACGCAGCTGCGATCAGCTGCAGTGCTGCTGCAGCGCACTGGCCTTCTCTATTCCAGCAGCAGTGATTTTCAAGATGGAGATCTAGAAGAGATGTGGATCCGAGCTTAGAACAGGGCTGCTTCAACAGTCTTTTCAATGTGAGAAGTCCCTAAAACACTAGAAATAAAATAACTCCTTAGCTTGCAGATGAATATTATATTATCTGATATAAAGTTCAACAACAGCTCATAAATTCACCTTTTGGTTTCTGAAGTCAGGCAACATCTCTGACTGTCGCGAAAGAAAAACTACAGTTAAATACAAACAATAGTCTGTGAGGAGGCGGGTCAGGGCGAAGTCACGTGACTGCTGTTGGAGCCCTGTTACCAGTCCAGACTGTGGTTGACCCCCAAAGATTATTTTTCAGATTTGCAATGAGGACACAAAGGAGCTGTGGTTCCTCACTGAATGGGGGCTAGAACTTACATGGCCGTTTTGGTTTGAGGACTTGGGACTTTCATGACGAGTTCTTGGTGTCAATGGACGGTTTCACGGGAGATGCTTGTTGTGGCACATATGTCCTGATTAATTTATGCTTCAGCAACTTCTCCTCATTCGCTGGCTGTCTTTCAATGTTGAAAAAAGCCTTAAACTCGAACTCAGATCCGGCGTGGTCAGTGTCGCTCCTCCCGTTGATTAGAGAGATTACTGAAAGTTGTTTTCTGCTGCCTTCTTGGCCAGATCGCTCTTGCAAGAGGTTTTAATTTCAGTGATGCTCATCTGGTTAAATAAAGGTTAAATTAAAAAAATGAATTGATCAGGGATTACTGTCAGGTCACTCACGTCACACCGCAGAGCTATGGTGCTGTCGTGAGAGTGGCACGCTGCAGCTGAGTGGACAGAACTGCTCTCTCTCAATAAAACCCCTTTTTGGTCTCTGTCTCCACACCACTGGCCTTCCTCCTCTAAGCTGTCCTCCCAAATTTCAGTGATTTCTCATCCACCATCCCACTTCCTTGATTTCCTCACAGCGCTGCAGTGAAGGTCAGGCCGAGTGTCGCTGCATGTTAGCAGTGAAACTGAGAACAGCACACAATTATGTAACACATAGGAACCTAGGTGAGGAGACGAGGGTGAGACGGGAACATGCCATGTTGCCATGCACCCCCCCCCCCACACACACACACACAGACAAACACACCCCACACTTCTTTGCAGCAACCAAAGTAGCATCACAACACCCAAATGCACACAGACAGGTAGTGAAGGCACACAGCGGAAAATTACAGCCCAAAAGCCAGCCAGGCGGAGAGTGAACCAAAACATAATTCAAAGAAAGAGAAGAGTACCTTGCTCTGCCTTCAGGTGTGCGAGGCCTTGAAGAGAGAAATCAGACGTACGAGAAGAGAGAGAGAAAACACTTTCAGAGGAGCACACCAATACTTCACTTGTATTGTCATTATGCATGCTTTGCATGACAGCAAACCATGGCGATCACTCTAAGAGCAAATCTTTCCCCGGAGAAAGATTTGCTGTTGAAACAGACAAATGACTCGTAAATGGAGCAACAGTACGTGAATATAAAGTAGAATTTTACTGAAGCAAACATCCATTATAAATGTGTAAATGTATCGCTGGCACATTCTTAAAACGGTGGCTTTAACATCTGAAATGAGACTTCGGTCCGTCCTGAGACTCACCTGGTTTTCTCTGGACTGCTGTGGAGTTTTCCAAAGAAGAGAGAGAGAAAGCAAAGAGAAGTTCTGAATTAGCAACACACTTCAGCTGCTTTTGCATGTGAACCTAACATGCAAAAAGAAACACCCTCTAAGCATTTAACTTGCATGTAAGGAGCAAACAGCCGCCCCTTGACATGCCTGATCAGAAGAACGACTCCTCTAAGAATCGCTGCGGAGATAGAGCTCATCTGTCCCGTTCCCTCAGGGAGCCAGATTGACAACTTTGGCAAACACATTTGAAATACAGTCATATTCTGCATCTGGCATCACACAGAGAGCCTCACACACATAGAAGAGACATAAATCAACACTCCTGACGATTTATGGTGTTGTGAGGTTTGTGGATCTTGAATGCTTCCTATCAGACCCATGTCTTTCTCCTCCTCCTCTCCTTTAAGACCCTTCGACCCACCTAAGAACATTTTCTTCAATGCTGACCCGAGTTTGACACACCCCTTGTGGTACCTCAGAGGAACGCTCGCTGCTGGATTCAAGCAGTTCAACAGGAAGGAATGTCAATAAATGTAAGCCGCACATTAAGCTCCATTCCTTGCGGCGAACTTCCTCGGCAGGATCTCACCCGTGGATGACACCTTGTGTTTATCAAACACGCCATCAGGCACATGCGCCGTCACAGAGGGACGTCAACATCCAGCATCTTAGCCGTTCACGCTCCCACCTGCTGTTTGGGGCTACAAATGAGAGATTTTTGCACAAATGCGAGGAGGAAATTAAACCAGTATTAATGAAGACAGACTCTATGTGTTGGCTTTAATACACACCATCAGATATTAATTTGACTCAGTGTCATGCTTTGACTTCTGCTCAGGCAGCACGGATGCCTGGCCTATTTACCATCATTGAATCTTAATGGCTATTTGTGTCCTTAATATCACCTCCCTGATGACATTTATGAAGGGATGATGAATATTAAATTCAGTTCAACGGAGGACAGAAAGAGAGCGAAGAAGTTGCTGGTGAAGTGAGATTGTTTCTCCAAAATGGCTGCTGCTGCTTCTCCTCCCACACTAAGAGGATGACATTGGCGAAGGGAAGGACGAAGCACGGGAGCGTGTGGGGGGGTTGTGGCCAGCTGATGGACAGCAGCAGCTCCAGCTCTCCAGATCTACGCGCCTGGATGAGCAGGTGTGTTTTCTCTCTGTCTGGGTCGAGTGTGTATATTCATATTCTGTGGCTGTGCGTGTTAGACGCTCACCTCCCCCTGCAGATAAAGCCCTTTCTCTTGATGCGACATCGTCCAGAACAAGCCAATGTGCAGCGGAGGACATGTGGTCCAAGCGTAATCCCCTGCTCTATTTTACCAGCAGCTTCACAACTCAAATCCAAACATAATTTTCAGCTTGGGCACTAGGCACAAATGCCCTCTGCTCTGGAATCAGGCGAGTCCCTGCATCAGTTTTTCCCTTTTTTTCCTGCTGACCTACTTTTTATAGTAAGATTATTGTAACTGTCATTTTTTTCCATGTCTGTTTATTAATCCCCAAAGCTAAGCCTGAAGGCACCATTTCAGCACTTGCTTAACAGTTTGCTTGCCCCGGCCTTCAATTACTCGTCCTCCATCAAGACGGGATATTTTTAAGCAAAAAGGGCTCTTAAAGTGTTCATTACCAACGCTGGACGAGGGGCTCTGAGGGACCAGACTAGCAAAGGCTTTACATATTCATCAAACTCCTGATAACCTTGACCTTGTGCATACACGACTGTCGCTGGAAAAACCCAAGGTGCTCAGGAGACCCCATGAGGTCACCCCCATTAAATGAATTGAGGGTCAATGTGCAGATGATTAGCATAAAAAGTGGTGTTTGCACAGCTGACTGAGCAACCAATGGAGTTGAGATTAGAGATGACTCTGCAGAAGCACCCGCCTGCCAGAGTGCGGCGAGTGTGACGTCTAATTCCAGCTCCTTGACACCGTTAGTCACACTGATGCATCCTGAGCCTCACAGGAGGAGGGGCCCAACATGTGTTTTATAGCCAACTGTTTATGATGCTGAGCCGCTAGCCGAGGTGCAGGAGCTCAGAGACGAGCAGAGCTGTCTCTTCATGGTTATTCCCTCAGCTAACCCAGCTAGCTCATGATGCAAGGAATGCACACTATGATCCCGATGTTACGAGAGGCACAAACAGGCTCCGCCTCTTTTCCCAGTTCTCATTCCTTATCTCACACTGCTGCTGTTGTCCTTCCAGGCTCGTAGGCTAGCAGGCTACAGTTAGGAATACAGCTGGAAAAATGCTTCCGAGGCCCAGTAGTCCGCTCAGTCAATCAGCCATCTGGCCATTTTAACGAGCAGCTCCAGGGCCTTGCTGCTCCTGTGTGTGTGTGTGTGTGTGTGTGTGTGTGTCCGTTCTGTCTGTACGAGTATTCACACAGGTTTGACAGATTGCATTCACTGCACATTAATGTACAGAATAATCAACAGCACGCTGACTGGAACAGGTGTTAAACTCACACTGACCGCAGCCAAAGGATGCACGTGTGAGCATTATGTGCTTTATGGTTGCTGGAACAACAGTGGGGACACACGACAGAAGTCCTGTGTCGTATTTGTCAACAAACAGTTTGAGCTGACTCTAGTGTTGGCATTTTACAGGCAAATTAGCCTTCTCTCTTCTCATTATCCTTCTAATTATGGCTCCTTGTCTCTGTGGCGCAATCAACCATCAGCCACATCAGTTCATGGGAAAGCGGAGAGAGCAGCAGTGAGGTCATCGAGGGAGCTAACACGCCTTACTCCTCTGTAGCCTGAAGACAGAGTGTGCATGGGGAGATGATGCGCACATTTGCTGTGCGTGAGACAGAGAGGCAGACCAAATGGAAGTAAGCAGGGGGTGGTTTTAGCTGACCTCCTTGGACAAATTGGGGTACAACAAGCCTGTGGTGAAGTCACTTGTCACATTTGCTCTGCCCCGAGGCCGAGACATGACCATCTCTCCCCCTGTCCAAGCTGTCCAGCTGAATCCTGAGCACACTTTCAAATGCTGGCTATTTTAACCCAAGGATGTCATAGTTCTGCTGTCGGCTCTCAGAGGATCTCAGACAAACGGACCAGCTCCTCCTCCTCCATCGACAGATGGACACAGGCAATGAGCAAATGGGATGAAGTGAAAAGATCCAGTCCTCCCACTAGACTGACTGCAACCAGCACATCGCGTGCTGTCCTGAACAATGCCAGGGGCGAGCGCCGGGGTTTAAGCTCCAAACAGCTTCATTTGAGCAGTAGATGATAAAAACATGCACACAGCAGGACAATTTAGAGATTAATTCTCCATCAAGTATGCTACAATGGAACAGTCTAGAATTGCTTGAGACCAGTTCAGCGAGCATCCCCCATTTCCTCTTTCCTTCAGGATGAACTGTGCTGGTCTGCTTGGACGGCAGGAGTCTGTCAGGACAGGAGGGAAACCTGACATGGGTCTGGTCACACAGTTACACTTTGAAATCCATGGAGAAAAGATTAGAGTAATATTCTGTCTTTCATGGTCTATACAAAAAATATATTTATGAAGGAGGAGGTGCGCTATCAGAGAGGCAGTTATTCTTGGCATCAGTGGATCTCAAGGCTACAAGCAGTGGTGTGTTTTGAAAGATGCCAGTTTTAACATTAATCAGGCCTCCACCAGCAGCAGCACTAGTAAGTAAAGCTCTTCACTGTTCAGGACAAGTAAAACTGGTTGGTGGTATTCCTGAGGAGGGGCAGAAGGACGAGTGATAACTTTCAAAAATGTATCCTGCATGACATCACCGGGAGAATACACAAGTACTTGCAGGGGAGGAAACTCTGTGTGTGTATAAATGTGTGGAGACAGAACCTTTTCCCAAAAGCAGATGACCTTGGCACACAAGCAGAGGAAAACTAGATGAACTCATTTCTTATCCAAACATTTTGTACCTTGGGGTCCCTGCACCATCTTGCAGGAGCTGAATACATTTAATAGAGAAAAGAGCGTTGAAGTTTTAGTCATATCAGCTAATCCACCTCATCAAAAGTAATAACTGTGAAGGGAGCGAAACGCTGAGCACATCACCTCCATTTTAACTCTGAAATGAAATAGGTTTCAAAAAGAAGCCATGACAGCAGCAACCCACAAAGAAAGACTCTGATTGTCTTCATTCTTTCACTCAGGCGGGCGCTGCCCCCTGCTTAATATAGCCTGCACTGTTGTGTAAATGCTACGTCACTATCAAGGCGCTTCATAAATGAAGTTTGAGGTGGCAGAAATCACATTAGGTGTAGCAGGAACAGCAACACAGTTATGGAAATCAAATTGAATTTCTGCTCATATAATTCCGCTGGCTGCATTGAGCTCCACGGTGTAACCAGATCCATTCCTCAGGCTCTCACATCCGAGCGCCAGAAAAGCACATTTGAGGCGTGAATAACGTCTGGAGGCCTGCTGCTATAGGTCAGCTCTAAATTTGTCAGAAATTCAGCTGAAGTCTTTTACAAAGATTTGAATCAATTTTTCAGTGCAGGCCACCGAGTTCTCTGGAGCCGGCCCTCTTACCTTCAGTGCAGTATCGACCTACAAATCCAGTTTTGGAGCAGTCACAGTAGATTTCTCCATCTGCCAGCGAGCAGATCCCACCGTTCTCACAGGGGTTCTCCGTGCAGAGGCCCATCATCTCCAAACGTACTCTCTGACTGTTGATGAGCGCAGGCGGCTTACTCCCATAACTGAGGTCTATGATGATTCCCTTGAACGGCGGCAGCTCACGGACGGAGGGAAGGGTGATGGCAGCCGTGCGGATGTCCCCCGGGAGCCCTCCCAGGAAGAGGTCGCTGATGATCTTCATGAACTGGCGCTGAGGCCTCACCTCTGCTGTCTTGGTCTGGCCATCCACAGCCAAGCCAGTCCTCAAATTGTGCCTGTTGATGGCAGCAAAGTGCCAGCGGCTGTCGTTGACCATTTTGTCAGACGTGATGGTGGTCTCGGCGCAGTCGATGCTGAAGCGGAGCTGCATCTTACCCTCGGACACGGTGAGAAGAAGGAAGTCACAATATCCGCCGTCGTCAAAGTAAAGCAGCAGACCTTCTGATTCTGAGGTCTTGAACTGGAACGTCAGGTCACTTCTGGAGCTGGCGTCCCAGCGCAGGTAGCGAGCCCACTGACCTTCAGAGCCAGTAAACTCCAAACCGACACCCAGACCCAGCACAGTACTCAGCAGCAGCAGCAGGACATGGCCAGGTAGGCTGGTGGGATTCATGGTAGAGAGCAAGGGGATGCACCAGAGGACGGGTAGAACTGGTTTAGATCCTCAACTTGACAGCAGCATCTGATTCTGGCTGATTTATCTGTTCAGTGTTATATTCCACATAGATGATCTTACAGTCAAGCGGCGAAAGCAATGCGCTTTCGTTTATCTTTGAGGCAGATCTGCAGTTGATAATGGATGCAATCTAATCTTTCAGCCAAATAGAATATTGAAAAAAATACTGGTGCTCCTCAGAGAACCAGAGCTGCAGCTTGGGATTTCTCTTTGAGACGACTTCCTGGATTGAAGCACGTGACCTGCATTGTTGGTTTTGTTCCACGCCCCATGGTTTGACCCGCAGCTGCAGACACACCCAACAGAACTGCAACAAAAGGAAAAGGTCGGTCATGACTGCGTGTATTTTGTGAGAGGCAGAGCAAAGCCTGGGTTGGTAAACGGGTGACGGAACCCTCACGACTAGAAACTAACCATCATTCACACACAACAACTGACACTTTCAGAGAGCTGTTGATTTTAGGTCAAACCTAGGCAGTATTTTGTACTGTTGTTAAAATGTATGAAAATATCCACATTATACTCCGCAGTTCCCATTCAGCAGTTTAACATGGCCTGGTGTAGCTGGCAGTATCGTAATGCCACACAGATGCACAAACTCCGGCCTCCAGTGGTTCCTGAGAGTCCATGTGTCCAATAAATTCTGCTGACGACCATTAACTACCCCTAGTTTCTGGCAGCACAAGACAAAAAAAGCAAGAACATAGAGAAGCGTCTAGTAGAGGGAGGGCAAATCCAGTGAGGTGAGCCAGAACATGCATTTAGCCTCCAACATTCGCCTGCTATCTGTAAAGCCCTGCTGGGATCCTGATAAATATGACTAATTATCCACCGCCACTCTCTCATTTGCATGTCTTTGGGGGATTACAATCATAAACAGCTATTCAGAAAGATTTTAGGATGGTCCCACTTTATATTCTAAACCCACAACTATTGACATTTTTGTTTAATTTTCTCAGTGAATGCGCATTCAAATGACTTCCATCGCAGAGGCCCTCCCTCGCCACACCTGCACTCATTCACGTCTGTTTGCTCAGCCTGAGATGAGTCACGCGGTGCAGCCGTGCACGGACGCGGACTCCTCCAGCCGCTCGCCCTTGCCATTGTTTAGGCAGTGGGCAGCCCACCAGACAGGCGCTTTGTCCAATCATGACAGTAGCACAGAGCTGTGCAACACAATAGGCCCTTTAACCACCTGCTCTGAATAGTTAATCTTTCTGCAGTAGGCGAGCTATTGAATTCCAGTAAGTGATAGCTATGCTAACGCTCTGCCTGTGCACGCAGGTGTGTCCCCGTGCAGGACAGTGTCTCTGGCAACACCGGGCTGCCTGGCAGCATCATTGTCTTAAAACTCACAACAGAGGTTAAAAGGTTCTGCAGAGGTAAAATAACCCTGAAAGCAGCTGTGTCCATCGGACCCGCCCGCGCCACAGCCAGGCGGGGCGTCCCTTTAATAAGACAAGATCGGTGCGCGCCTGCAACCTGAGATGCGGGCCCTCTACGAAAATTGGCCCCAGCCTCGATTCAATTAACACAAGTTATTGTGTGTCTCACTGAAGCATCAGGTGTCCTGGCTCAGACTGGGAATGCTAACAAGGCTAGCATGTTCCTCCACGACAGTAAAACACGACTGGGGTGTCTGTTGGCGCCCTCGGTGGAAGACGTCCCTGAACTCAGCCTGTGGCTCATATTCCCTCAGCCTACCTGCTGTCCAGTCCAAGTCCACACTGAATATTTTACTGACACTTTTCCTGAAATTTAGCCCCTCAGCTAAACTTGTGCTAATATCAGCGGCTAACAGGGTGGCGATGAACTAGTAAGAGGCTGTTGTGGGCTGGTTGAGGAAATCACTACCTTGTGTTTAGCTATCATAAAAAGACTATTTTGTGTGTTTGTTTTGTGTCAATTGTAATAATGAGCCACAGACCTTGAGTCATTCCCAAAGGTGTCACGACTGAGGCTTGACAGCAGCGTAAACTAGGCTAACAGTTAGCTAGGCTAACAGCGAGCTAGCTGGAGTTAGCAGGTTTCCCGAGGTTCAGACTCCTTGAATTATTGAGATGTGCAGGATGTGAGAGGACCCGCCTGGGACCTCGTCACCGCCTGGACATCAATGATGCAGCGATGTGTCCAGCTAAAGACTTACTGGCGAGCTTGTCTGGCCCCCACCACGGGAGACTCCTGGATCCCTGTCCGTCATAAGCCTCAGCCTGGGGGGCAGATTTAACTCCCCATCAGTCACAGCAGCAGGCGAGGGTATCCCCCAGTAGAGGCTGGTGCTGGACCACTGGCGAGGCCGGGGGGTCCGGCGACCACCGGGGCCTCCGGGTTAGATAATAACAGTAATAAAAATGTCTCCGTGTCAGTTCACTTCACTTCCGGAATGTGTTTGAGGGACAAATATGAGACCTCTGACCAGAACCACTACCGTAACCAAACCGAACCACATCAATATTTATTAAAATTGCAGAAGACCTGAGACGGACATGCCCCCCCCCCCCCCCACACACACACACACACAGATGTTACAGTACATTCTGAGCGTTTATACACCGACTGCTCAGGGCGCTGGCACCGGGTCCGGGTGGCACCGGGTCCGGGTGGCACCCTGCGCGGCTCCTCGCGCGGTGGCGGTCTGTTGCTCGGGGGCTCGCGCTCCATATTGAGTATTCGTGGACGACCCCCCCCCCCCCCCCGCCCCCCATTCGATCGGCCGATGGTTCGTGCTGGAAGCGGTAGCTCCGAACCGAACGAACAGCCGGGACACGCGAATCACTGAGCCTAAACTTTCCGCCTCACGCTTCACTCCTGCCGCCAGTCCACCCGGTCCTACCGGTTCCCCCGGTGCCGACACGGTCCATGGGGCGGGCTGCCCTGGTCACCCGCTCTCCCAAAACTGGCTTTTAAACTCCAAACCGTCCCGATCAGAACCCCCAGGTTCCACATCGGAACCCTGTTAGGCGGCAGAGGAACTCCGGAACGCCGAACACGCAAAGCGTCACGGCCAGACCGCGGGGACCGGGGTCTGCGGGGGGACAGGGTTCTACACTGGGACCGTGTTCTGCGGGGACCAGACCGGCTGCAGCGCGCTCCTACCTTTGATGCCGAGAAGGTTCCGAGCGGCTGAAGGCTGAGGACGAACGTCCTTAAACCAGAATAATCCAGAGCAGAGGTCCGTTCCGGTCGGTCCAGGAGCGGCACCCCCGCGGTACTGCGCTGCTGCTGCCGGTAAGGAGGCTGCTGAGCCTGGCGGAGTCGGTGCTGCTTCCCCTGACTCAGCCAGCGCGCTTCTCCAGCTCCGCTCGCCGCGCGGCTGATGACTGGGGGGGGGGGGGGGGGGGGGGGGGGCTACAGAGAGAGAGAGAGAGCGAGAGAGAGAGAGCGAGAGAGAAGAGGAGAAACTCCCCCAGGGACTGCTCTCAGGCGGCACCCGCTTCTGTCTCTGAGGTTCCGGACACACGGAAGTTCTGCTTCATATCGGCAGCAGCGCGACCCGGTTCACTGGAAGGTGACGGATGACGTCACGGAGGCCGCCACATTTCAGCACCCTGGACAGAAGCCCGGCGCCAGGACTGCTGGATCCTGTGCTGTCCAAGGTCCTGACCAGGCTCGAGGGCGCGGTACCGAACACGTGAAAGGGAGCGGAACCGAGGGGTTCGACTCGTCTGTGTTTCTACTCCTCTTGAGCTGTACACGTCACAGAACCGACGGTTAAACGATTGATGACGTTTCTCTCCTTCATCTCGTGGTTTATTTCCGGATGTTTTTCATCGCACGGTTCTGTCACCGGACATTTTGCATTGTTTGATTCTTTTCGTCAAAGTTCGCCTCCGCTGATGTAATTTTCTGACATCTGACAATTTGACTTTGTTGCTGTTCGTGATTCAGTCAAAGGTGCCAATAAAGCTGTAGGGAACTGAGTACCTGAGGAGACGAAGCTGCCGTGAGTGGCGCTGCTCTTAGCCACGCCCCCTGCTGCGGCCGGCGGACGATAACGGACGCGCGCGCGCGCACACACACAAACACACAAACACATTCGCTCTCTGGTGGATTATGTAGCCTGTAGGTCAAATAGATCCCAGCTGTGTGTGTGTGTGTGTGTGTGTGGGGGGGGGGGGGGTGTCGTGATTGATCCTGAGCTCCCCTGGCTGGTAGTTTCTGGTGGTTACTGTACACAGTGGACTGGGTACCAGGAAACACCACCGAAGCTCTGGAGGAGGTTGGTTTGCGGTCCTCGGGTGGGGGTGGGGGGTAGAAAATCAGGGTTTGTTGGCGCTACAGGCAGGTTCTGGTTCTGGAGGAGCGCTGCAGTTGTTCAGTCTAGACTGTGGGTCAGGGAGTGTCCCAGTGCCAGAGGGTCCTGGTGCCAGAGGATCCCAGTGCCGGAGGGCCCCGGTGCCGGAGGGTCCTGCCTTGAACTCTGACCCTCCTTTCATGTCTGGGCTACAGACCAAGTTTACACACGCAGAGTAAAATCTCATGGGCAACCGATGGCGGGGTGCTAAATCTGGAGACAGAGGACTCTCCTTCCTCCTCTGGCACCAACTCAAGTCCTCCCTGATTGGGGGGGGGGGGGGTTCTGGAGGTAGAGCAGCCAGAATGAATGCTTCTCCAAGTGTGTTGTTGGATGTTGCAGTTACACAACCAAACATCAGATCTCCTGATCTCCTGCTTCCCTCCATTGATCCCTGGAACCAGAGAACAAGCCGGCCCGGTTCTGCTGGTTCTTGTCTGTGGGGGGAGGCGAGAAGCCGATGATACTGAAATGACACGAACAGTCAGATAAAACAAGTCGATGAGACTCTACCGGTGCTGGAGATGGACAAACAGAACCCAGGAGAGGTAAATAAAGTCTAATTGGATCCAGGAACCTCCGTCAACATCAGCTGTTCAAATGGAGGCCATTTGTGTCTCTAAAGGAGGCGGCGTGGCTGAATCAGCATCCGGCCGGCTTTGTTTACCCTGCTGCCGCTCACGAGGGGAGAGAAGAATGAAGTGATAGCTGAGGTGAGGGCCGATGGATCAGCCTTTCCTCCTTAAAGACACCGTTAGCCGCTAATGGAAGTATCAGCTGTTCTACCACAGTCGTTCTCCAGCCGCCAGGCTGAAGACTCGGCTCCTCAATGCGTCGTGGCCAGCAGGACCGGCTGGCTGACTCACTCCTCTCCTCACGACGGCTCATAAACTCCGAGCATGTGCTCTAACCTGGGCAGGAACTGGTTTGGTACTGGCTTTTTCTTGTGGTTTTTCGTGTGCTAACCACACACGTGCTAACTCTTTGCTGTCGCTCCACCACCACCTGGTATTCAAGTTACTCCAACGATGTATTAGCAACATCTTCAGCACTAATTAAAATGTAGCGCTGAAGAGCTGATCAGCCGCTCGCTCTAATGAGCAGCAGCAGAGAGGAACGGAGAGCTAAATCCCCGGAGAGGAGCGCCGCTCCAGCACATGCACACAACAGTCCTGACCCGCCGCACACCACGAGCCTGACCTTCGCAACCCTGCACGCAGACACAAGGACGGCTCCCACAAAGAAATCCCTCACATCAAAGACAATGACACCTCCAGCTCGCAGCCTCCATCGTCTGGCCTCCTTTCCTCGGTACTAAGAGGCACACTAAATGAATTATAATAAATTATAACCCTTTGATAATTTCTTCAAACTGAATTCAATCAACACTCCCTCCCTGGTTTACTTTAAAAAGCACCCCGGCTACTTGTTCAGTAATCATGGAACCGGTTTCCTGCTGGAATATTTACCAGCATGGCTGTGATGCAATGCAGATGTGAATGATGGATGAAGCTGCCGAGGACTCGGGCGAGACGACGCTACGCAGCGTGCGGATGACAAACGAGCAGCTCCACCGCCAACAAGCCTCACTGTTGTGTCTCAGCTCCTCAGGCTTCATCTCTCATTGGCTTCATCCTCCTCCTCCTCCTCCTCCTCGTGTTCCTGCTCCTCGTGTTCCTGCTCCTGCTTGTTCCCCTCTCTCTGCCTCACAACATTCAGGGGGGTCAGGAGAGGGCGGTCAACTGCTGGAATGGCAATCACCCAATCAGACACAGCGGGCGCGCTGAGGCGGCCTGGATGGGACCTCACACACCAGTCCAAACACAAGTGGAACTAACAAGCTACACGGAGGTTTGGTATCGTAGCTGAAGTGACCAGGATGATGGCTCGTCACTTGAGGAAGCAGCAGTTCTGCCTCCGAGCTGATACCTTCAGAAAACTACAAGTCATACCTCACCCACACAGGCGCGGGCCAGGAGGAGCAAGACATCAGCGGCCACTTGAGTTCCTGCACTCGCCGGCCTAAACCTACCAGACCTGAACCAGTGCTGCGACACACACACACACACACACACACACACACACACACACACACACACACACACACACACACACACACACACACACACACGGCCATCTGTGCACGCGATCTCTCTGCAAACATTGGCGACCCTCTCACATTGTTACTCTGTCCTATGATTCATTCTCTCTCTACAGCTCACATCTACGAACATCCCTGCTCCCTGGGAGAAGTGCAGTGTTCGCGGGCTCCGCCTGTCCAGGGGGGCCTGGTCATTCCAGACGCACTGGGAGGAAGCTTCTTGTGAGAAGACGCACTTCACAAAAAGGAATTGCTCTTTTCAGTTCCTGTTTGGTACGAGGCTTTGAATCAGCCGGCACTGGAGAACATCCTGAAGATGGTCCAGAGTTAAACCCGCCTTCATGACTGAAGAGTCACATGACAGCAGAGTCTCATCCAATATGGCTTTGAATCTATGAATGCTGTCTCACAGAGGGAAGTTAAGGCTCCAACAACAGTTGGAAGTTAAACTGTTGGTTAGTGGAGGGTTTTTAGGCTCACAAAGGAAAACAAACCTTAGAGATCATTAATAGCAAAGGACAACAAAATAGCCAATAATCAACAAGAGAACACCAAAGGTCAGAAAGATGATCAGAAGTAGTCCATGATGAGTGTGAGTGTGTGTGTGTGTGTGTGTGTGTGTGTGTGTTATTTCTCTTACTAACAAACTAGAGCAGCAATTCGCAGCAATCCAGCGCCCAACACCTGTTTTGGTATTATCAATAATCCATGAGGGTCCTAATAACGCTGCATCACGGTTTACTACCTCCACATTGAAGGTGGCATGTGTTTTCCCACACTCACACACAGTTACACTCACACACACTCACACACACACACCAGTGCTGATTGGTCCTGCTGTATGTATTTTAGCTCCAATCGCAGCTGCCTCAATGCTGTCCTGTCCTGGCTGAGGAGGCCATTACAGGGTCAAAGTGATTACACTACCAAGGACATCTATTAGAATTCAATTTGGCCTGGTCGGGTCCTCAAACATCCCGGCTAACCTGCTAATGGACATTCATTCATCTCCCGTTGTTTGGGAGCTGTTGCGTGCAAAGGTCCGCAGCGCCGGTGCTAAGCAGGATGGATGTGATATTTAGATCAATAGATTCAGCTTCTGGGGAGAATGTGATGTTAGACGAGAGGAGGGTGATATGTCTTTATAATGTCAGGCTAATATAACATCAACGGCCAGAGCAGGGGCAGGCACGTATAGGGCTGTGCATCAGCAACCTATAGAAAACCTCACTTTCTTCTCTGGTTCCTTCTCTCACTGCTGAGAATCTATTTGAATAATGAGGAGAAGCACCTGTCAGGCTCGGTTATGGTGACACATGGACTGTAGTCCCAACACCTACCTGCCTCCGATAGGAGAGGGGGGGGGGAGATAGGAGAGAGAGGGAGAGAGGAGAGAGAGAGAGGAGAGAGAGAGAGGGAGAGAGAGAGGGAGAGAGGAGAGAGAGTGAGGGGGAGAGAGAGGGAGAGAGAGAGAGAGAGAGAGAGGGAGAGAGGAGAGAGAGAGGAGAGAGGGGGAGAGAGAGAGGGAGAGAGGAGAGAGAGAGGAGAGAGAGAGGGGGGAGAGAGGAGAGAGAGAGAGGGAGAGAGAGAGAGAGAGGAGAGAGAGAGAGGAGAGAGAGAGAGGGAGAGAGGAGGAGAGAGAGGGAGAGAGAGTGAGGGGGAGAGAGAGGAGAGAGAGAGAGGGAGAGAGAGAGGGAGAGAGGAGAGAGAGAGGAGAGAGGGGGAGAGAGAGAGGGAGAGAGGAGAGAGAGAGGAGAGAGAGAGGGGGGAGAGAGGAGAGAGAGAGAGGGAGAGAGAGAGAGAGAGGAGAGAGAGGTGGAGAGAGGGAGAGAGAGAGGGAGAGAGGAGAGAGAGACAGAGAGAGGAGAGAGGGGGAGAGAGGAGAGAGAGAGAGAGGGAGAGAGGAGAGAGAGATGGGGGAGAGAGGGAGAGAGAGATAGGAGAGAGGAGAGAGAGAGAGGAGAGAGAGAGGGAGAGAGGAGAGAGAGAGGAGAGAGAGAGAGGAGAGAGAGGGGGAGAGAGAGGAGAGAGAGAGAGGAGAGAGAGGGGGAGAGAGAGAGGAGAGAGAGAGAGGGAGAGAGGGAGAGAGAGAGGGAGAGAGAGAGGGGGAGAGAGGAGAGAGAGGGGGAGAGAGGAGAGAGAGGGGGAGAGAGAGAGGGGGAGAGAGGGAGAGGGAGAGGAGAGAGAGGGGGAGAGAGAGAGGAGAGAGAGGGGGAGAGAGGAGAGAGAGAGAGAGGGGGAGAGAGAGAGGAGAGAGAGGGGGAGAGAGGGAGAGGGAGAGGAGAGAGCACTGCAGGGCACCAGCATGTCTATTCAAGCACACACCTCGGCGCTTGAATAGACCGGCGCTACAGAGGTTCTGGAACCATCACACTGTGTCAATCACCGCAATGGCTTCTCTGGATCGGATCCATCATCACCCTCGCGACACCGAGGCGACTGAACATGCCGTCTGAGGACCCTGCAGGCAGAGGATATTCACTGCGACTCGTGCGGCAGGTTCCTGGCGGTAGCTGCAGCTTTGGACACCATCCAGTGAACCCGTCCACCTCAGAACCACGTCACCGGCCGTTAGAGACACACGTGTCTTCAGCTGTCAGCAACTACATCACTGCACATATAATAACCTTTGTACTATCACGCCACATCAAACAAAACCGTGTATCACCCTTGTTATTTCCATCATAAAAGTGGAATGGATCCCTCCCCTAAGAGCTCGCTCCCGCTTACAAGCTGACAGGAAATCGTTGCTCTCCGTCCAGCAGCGTGGAGCGCTCGGATATTCCATCATCTTCTCTGCAGAGTTCAGAAGAACAGTTGACATGCGGAATGTATCAGGTTGTCCTGGTGATGATACGCTCCCTCCTAAACATCTAATATCCATGACAGGCGTGATGATGTCGATGCTTGTGTGTTCCTGACAGCTCATTGGCTGCGTTCACACTGGAAAGATCCCAAAGGTCGCTTAGTCCTGGAGGCTCGAGTGCCTTCGGTCACTGTTCTCTCCTCCAGACGGGAAACACGCCGTTTTGCCAACTGTTAAGCAGGTGAAAGTACTGTGGAATATTCCGTCTGCCTTCTTCCACTTTTTACTCTCCCTCGCTCCTGTTGCTTTCATCTTGAACCTCGTTGAAGGACGAATTCATGAGCGCCGCTTTTGTGACTGATGATTATGTGCAAATAACCACAAGGGACGGCGCCATTCAACAGCACACGCAACAGACCAGCTGATGTCAACGGTCTTTAATTCAGTGTGGTTTGGCTGCAGCTTGGCGTATGAAGCGAGGGCCATGACAAGGACGCGTCCTGTGAAGCCCCTCCCTCCGTCACCATGCTCTCCTCTGTCCACTGCTGCGAATGCTACAGTAGCTTCTTTACAGTCTGAAGGTGTAAAACACCACCACTCAGAGATATCCTCTCTCTCCTTCTAACTTTAAATTCCTTGGCTGAAGTTCTGAAGTGTGTCTGCACCGCGCCGGTCAGGACTCGGAGCTCACAGTCGGAATAATACATTTTTCTTTGTGTCACTGCTGTGGCTCTGCTCTTGGCGCACACCTGCTGGATCGACTCTGGCACACCTTTGTGCTGTAATATCACGAGTTTCATAGCTTCTGTTTAAGCACATGGATTTCTTTAGCAGTTTAATGAAATGTGCTTTGTAAACCTGTGAAAACCTACAAGCCTGAGGTTAAAGGTCAGACGTGTCAGGCGGAGCAGGAGACGAAGCTCAGCAACAAGCTCATGTTTCCACCACTTTTATATTCTACTAAAACTTCTTTTTTCCCTTCTCCACAAGCTGCGTCAGTGCGATGCTGAGATCAGTCACTGGTAGCTGGGTCGGGCTGCTGCACCCAGAGACTGGGACACCCTGAAAAGCACAGTTTACTTCAGACTCCGTCACAGACGGTCTCCCTCTTCCATTTTTGTTGGTCGTTGTTCCGCTGTGCCGTGGCTGTGGGGGTGTGCTGACTACAACTTTGTGTGTTTTTGATGACAGGCACCAGCAAAGAGGAACATTTCTGACGATTTAATGTGCAAAACTTTGTTTGCGTCGTGTGCATTAATATCAAAAACACGGTGACACAAAAATTACTCCGTAATGCAGTTCGCTGCGTGTACCTTCTTGAGAGCAGTAACACGTGAAGATCTTCATTTGGACTGGAACAAACGCAGGAGCGCATGTTCCTGAGGCCTGTCTTTACTCAAGGTGAGTGTAAGTGAATAAAAGCTGGAGTATCAAAGTGAAATATTGGTGGTGAGGAATCGGACGCCTCCGATCCAGACAGACACCCTGGCCACCTGTTCACCGGACCCCCACCCCCCCACCGCCACCTGGCAGGGCCAACTGGGTGACACCTAAGTGTTTGAGACTCGGGCCAGATGGTTGCGTGACGAGAGATCACACACGCAGACATACGCATACTCAAAGACACACACATTTGGCGTACAGTTGCCTAGCACGAATAATTCATGTGAGCCAGATGCATCGCAGCTCTACCGACACGTGCTAGCAACCTCTGCTCAGGTCCTGTCGTGGCCGCGCTCAGTAGACCTCATGTGATGCGTTGCTCCTGACTTCATTTCCAAAGACACTAAATGGTGAAATGGCTGTAAGGTAAGCAGCTGTGTGTCTGCAGCCCCACAAACGCCTGAGATAATCCAGAGATGCGTCCTGGCTCACCCACTCTCCCCTGGAGAAGGAAGGCTGCTACGTCCTGGTTAGTCAAACTTGTGTGTGGGAACAGAGACAAAGGCCAGGCTCCAGAGTTTGAACAAGGAGAACGTCAGAGACGGCACAGAGAGATACAATGAAGCCCTCTGCCCTGCCAGACTACTTCAGAGGGAGAGTGGGTGAAACAAAAGCTGAGACAGAGGGACAAACAAAGTGATGAAAGCGTTGAGAGTTTTGAAAAAGATGACATTTCTTTCATTTGCAGCCTGCTTATCAAATCATAGTAGAGTACAATGCTGGAGACGGAGCCTGTTCTTCTTTTGTTCTCCCTGCGTTTGTGCTCAGCATCATATGGCGCATAAATCATGTGGACATTTCTACATTTCCCATTTGTTTTTCGAGGAGGCCCTTGAAAAGTGCTTTGATGCCCTTCACAAGAAAGGGAAAAACCATGTTTCACCGACGTTGCCGTCTTCCATCAAAGCCCTGGAACGACTCTCAGGTTGGGTGGAGGTGTAGCGGATCCCACTGCTCCCAGTCTAAACCCGAACATGAGCGCCATCCCCACCTTCCGTCTCCAAGGTGATCCCTCATCTGCCCCGTTGTAAAGGAAGGAACAGCAGTCGCGTCGACCCAGCGAGAGGAGCACCATTATTCCTTCACTGCACTGACGGATGGAGCCTGGATGCAGCAGCGGAGTGAGAGGTGGAGAGAGAGAGAATCAGACGCTGTAAGGGAGGAGGGTGACCATCAGGCCACTAATGTTTGCCTCCCAATTTGAAATAAAGCTGCTGAGTGGAGATAGGAGGCAGATCAATCACCAAGCGGAGGATGGGGTTCGCGTTCAGGGTCGACACGGGGCGTTTGTCTGTGGGCTAAAATGGAATTGGACATTCATACTGGAATAGTTATGAATATGGAACCAGGCAGCAAATGGACGAGTTGAGGATGAAGTGCCTGGACGAGCCACACAGACTGGGAACAAGCGATGAGGTCTTCCGGGCAGCTATTTTTCATGGGTGTGTGTAAACTCCCTGATGAGGGCTCAGGTTCACTGCTGCTGGTACTGAGCGTGCTGTGATTCTTCTTCCTGTGTGACACTCACTGACTTTACAGCGTCACAGTGAAGAGGACGAGGAGATATCAGCAGTATCCTTAAAAGATGTTTTCGACTTGTGTTTGCCAAATTCCAGGCTCCAGAAACAACTCCAGCCAGTAGTGAGTCAGTTCGTGTCCTTCACAAAACCCCTGATTCATCATCACAACGCGAGTGCAGCGAGTAATCTAATATCAATTAGAAAACGGAATTGTATTGTTCGTCCCTGGCTGCAGCTTCTTGAAATGATATCCACGGTAAGAAAATGAGTTTTTATGATGCATTCGTACAGATTAGACACCAAACACTGGCAGGAAAAGAGAAACAGCAGCACAAGCAGGACTCTTCGCCTCCCGTGTTTTGGGTGAGGTCGCCCTGGTAAGTAAAGCTGAAGCTTATCTTGAGGAACAGAGTGGAAACACAGGGAAGCAGCCAGGCCCGGGTCAAAGGTCAAAGGTTGTGAAGTTCTCCAGCACGAACCCATTCAAGTTGTTAAATTAATCAAAAGAAAGAGCAAAGTGAAGAGCTCTGGGTGGAACTGCGGGTAGCTCCATCCTGGTTCTACAATATTTCTTGGCGGGGGACAGCGGTCAGCTTGGGTCACGGACTGGTCTGGTGCTGTAAAGGTCACTGGTTTGATGGCAGCTCATCCACAGACTCTGTCACCCCTGTTGATATACAGCCATGCATGGCAGCCTGAATGTGTGTGTGTGTGTGTGTGTGTGTGTGTGTGTGTGTGTGTGTGTGTGTGTGTGTGTGTGTGTGTGAGAGACCAGGGTGGAAAGGTTATATAAATGCTAGCCATTTGCAAAGGTGACCCCTGTCGGCTCCTCCACAAGGTTACCAGGCAACCATGGGAGGCCCCCAGGCTAACTGCCTCGTCCTGTTTCCCAGGTGTCTGCGGTGCTGAGCCGTGCTGATGTATGAGGTGTGGTCAGGTATGTGAGCCCGCTCATCTTCTCATCCAGATGTCAGTCCAGCTCCTCCAGACAGACCAGCAGGTGTTGGTGAGGCTGGTAACATGTGGTTGTCTGTGAGTACACGTGTGCAAGTGTGCACGTGTACTAACGCTGAAGTTTTACAGCCATTGATAAATGTCAACAGCGCAAGTATGAAAGTGAGGAGAAATCGAGAGCAGCCAGTCTGTCGTTGAATCATTAGCATGCAGCCCTAAATCAGGCGCTGCCCTATGAATCAGCCGTGCCCTTGTGAGTCACGGCTGCTGATTTGGATCTAAAAAAAAACACCCACCCACTTACGCTATCAGATTGGCTTCCTGATGTGGCTTCCTCCCATCTCCTTCCATTTGGCTAATGAAGACACCATTGATTTCTCATGCGGACAGACGGACAGACACATGAAGGCAGACAGAGTGACAAAGGCAGGGATGGATGCATGACTGGAATGCAGAGGTGGTTGCTGGCTGTGGAGGAGGAGGTCAGGGATGAAACGTCTGTGTTCAATGATAGGGTTGCCAACTCCATGACATGCAAATAAAAAAGGGGACGGGGCAGAGCCGGGGGGGGGGGGGGCATGATGACAAACACTCACTGAATTAGATCCTTTCTATTTCATTCTGTATGAACAAAGTGCAAAGTACTTTCACCAGTGTACCAGTCTTTAGAGCACACATGAGTTCAAACAAATCTGAATGCAATGAGAATAAAACATGGATGGAAGCCAACGTATAGAACATGGAACACGGTTTTCAGTCGGAGAAACAACAAGCAACTCCTGATGTTCTCTAACGTTCAGAGCAGAGTCAAGCTTCTAAATGTTGTCACGCTCTGCTAGTGTTTCTTTTTCACGCGCCAGGTGAACTGGACTCTGACTGGGTGGCGTCCAGGATGTTTTTGAATCCGTGCGGCCTGGCAGGAGGATGGCATCAACAGCATCAGCGCTTCTCATTGGTTAACAAGAAGCACATGACTCCAGACAGGCAGAGGGAGACGGGACCAGCCGGCAGTAGGCAGAGCTGTGGGATTCCTTTCATTATGATAGAACTCCCCCTGACAGAGACGTAAGGGACAAAGTGCGTCCCTCATCATGAAGGGACACATCTTTTGGTTCCCAAATGAGGGACGGTCCTGTATTTTGAGGGACAGCTGGCGTCCTCCCTCAGACGTGGAGCGTCTGTGTCACTGTCACCCAGGCTGCTCTGTGAGGGTCGTCTGTGGTCCTCTGGTTCTTCTCATCAAGCAACCGTCCCTCCACCAATGAGATCAGTGGGATCTGTACTGTCATACTGGTGTGTGAGTGTGCTGTCAGCTCATTGGTCACAGAGGAGGAGGGGAGGGCCTGGGAAAGAGGTTACAGTAAGTTTTCATATCAAGTGTTTATTCTGTTGACATTTTACAGACTATTTCTAATGTTCAAAGTGCGTCCCTTTTCAGCTCAATACAGGACGCATACTTTTGTTTCTAAGTATGTGACGATTCCGTTTTTTCAAGGGACGGTTGGCGACCCTATTTATTCATCAAATTTTTGATCAGTCCCTCAGTTATTGTTCTCTCCTGAGGCCACACCAGAACCGTTCTGTTTCTGCCGTTAGCTCCCACCGAGGCCTTCGCTGTGAAGCACTCACAGGAGACGTGGTGGGAGAACAGCTGACTCATTCAGCTACAACCTGTCAGCAAGACACGCTCCATTTCTGCCTTTTGGGGGGTTTTTAAATATTGCAGGGATGGTGGGACAAGGAGGAGCAGCCACAGGGAGCTGCTGGCTGAAATGCTCCGGGTGATGTCAGCACACCTTGAACTGAGCCTGGCAACCGGCTCCTTTGGTGGCTGCCTGCTGCTGCCATGACGCCTCTCGCATCAAACACAGCAGGGAGTCAGCTGCAAGCGTGATTCTTTGTTCAGTGTTTGTTTGGCTGCATCATAAACACAGTTGCTACTACGCTGATGTAAAAATCACAAGTTCTTCAGGGGTGTTCCACCCTACCAGAACCCAACTGCAGAAGACCCTTTCCACGGAGCGTCGCCCCCGTCTGCGTTCGCTGACACTCTGACATCACAGCTTCAGCTTTGCTCATCCAGCTCAAGTTCTCCTGAGGACTGTCGATCTCATCAGCTGGGCAGCAGGATCCCTGCTGGAGAGGCGGGGTTCCCCCTGGACGGGTCACCAGTCCATGGCAGGGCCAACACACAGAGACAGACAACCATTGGCTCTCCCAGCCACGCCTACGGTCAATTTAGAGCCTCCAATCGACTAAACCAGGCATCACTGACAGTTCTGTCACCGATGCCTGGTTTAGTCGATTGCCTCCAATTTTAATAAAAAGATAAATCATTCCTGTATGCACAGCTAATCTAGATAATACCACAGGAGAGTCATCAAGAGCCAAGCCAATCAAATTGATTGTTTACCTTTCAGCACCAGGGAATAGTGAGAGGGAGGAGATGAGAAAATGAGACAAGTGGAAACAGAACTTGTACAGACGCGTGGACGGACCGATACATGTTGGACCTGTATTCCATGCCGCAGGGGGAGGCAGAGCTTCTGACTGCCACCAGTTATCCAACTCATTATTGTTGCACACATAATTAAACACAATACAGACCCATTTTATTCACCAGCAAGTTCATTTTCACTGGATTTAAAAAGTTCAGTTGTGTAATGTGATTGTAGATTTCACTGACAGCCTCTGTTTCAACATGATAGGAGCCTTGAAATGTCGGAGTTCTGAGTTTGAATTGAGCGAATAAAAGGCAATAAAACCTCCTCTTGTATGAAATCAAGTCAGCTGGAGGCCAGATTGCCACCACAGCCAGCGGATAAAAACACGGATGATGCCAGAGTGCAACAGTTACCCAGCGCCGCCCCCCGGCCCACGGCATTCTGGGTGATGTAAGTTTCCCTTTTGAGCAAAGTGAGCACAGTTTAAATATGTGCTCTTTTCTACTGCAAAGGTGTAGTGTCTCATTATCCATCCATCCACGGAGCCTGTCCCAGCTGTCACTGGGTGAGAGGTGGGGTTCACCCTGGACGGGTCACCAGTCCATCTCAGGGCCATCAGGAGCAGTTAGGGGTTCAGTATCTTGCTCAAGGACACTTGGACATGGTCACCGGGGGAAGTGGGGATCGAACCAGCGACCCTTCGGTTGCTAGACGACCACTCTTCCTCTGAGCCACGCCTCCCCCGCCCCAAGTCACTTTTATTAGTGAATCACTTCTCTCAGATGAGAATCCTCCCCCCTTCCTCACCCCATCCTCCCTTCCTCTGTTGTCTAACCCCTCTAAGACAAGCCTGTAAGAAAATGATCTCCTCTGATTCTCTCAGTCTATGACACAGACATGCAGACGGACAGACAGACAGACAGATGGATGGACAGATAGACAGACAAACAGACAGATGGACAGAGAGACAGACAGACTGACACACTGACAGACAGATGGACAGACAGGGAGACAGACAGACGGATGGACAGACAGACAGACAGATGGATGGACAGATAGACAGACAAACAGACAGATGGACAGAGAGACAGACAGACTGACACACCGACAGACAGATGGATGGACAGATAGACAGACAAACAGACAGATGGACAGAGAGACAGACAGACTGACACACCGACAGACAGATGTACAGACAGCGAGACAGACAGACAGATGGACAGACAGACGGATGGACAGACAGACAGACAGATGGATGGACAGATAGACAGACAAACAGACAGATGGACAGAGAGACAGACAGACTGACACACTGACAGACAGATGGACAGACAGCGAGACAGACAGACAGATGGACGGACAGAGAGACAGACAGACGAATGGACAGACAGACAGACAGATGAATGGACAGACAGACAGACAGATGGATGGACAGATAGACAGACAGACAGACAGATGGACAGAGAGACAGACAGACTGACACACCGACAGACAGATGGACAGACAGCGAGACAGACAGACAGATGGACAGACAGACTGACACACCGACAGACAGATGGACAGACAGACAGAGAGAGACAGACAGACCGACCGACAGACAGATGGACAGACAGACAGACAGACTGACACACTGAGAGACAGATGGACAGGGGTGAGAGTGGGACCCAAGGATTCTCTCTGCAACAGCCCTGCTGCCCAGGCACCTATTCTCACCAGAGATGTGTGTGTGTGTGTGTGTGTGTGTGTGTGTGTGTGTGTGTGTGTGTGTGTGTGTGTGTGTGTGTGTGTGTGTGTGTGTGTGGGTCCGTAGTGAGGAACCTCTGATGGGCTGCGCTGAAATCAAAGCTCTCTTTCTGTAAGGGAATGTTCTCAGTAAAGTAGATTATTAATCTTCAACTCAGAGTCTGAGGAGGCTGCAACTCTGATTTAAATGTAAACCCTTGGCAAGTGTACATATTTTGAACAAGACGTAAGGACTATCAATAGATGGAGTAGAAAATAGTCTACTTAGTATGAGTGACAAATTGAATAATCTAAAAATATTTGATGGATTTGGAACATTTAAGGGGTTTGAAGGGATTTTCTAGATGAGAAGATAGTCAGCAGGGCCAAAGGAACGAGATATCACTTTCAAAGCCGACAGGTGAACTCAAGCTAGCTGGGAATTTCATGTCTATCACTGTTGAAACAATAAATCACCTGACTCTTCCCAGCCGACATCTCTGGGCCGGCCTGTGGTATTTTATAACTCATTCTGTGCTTTGGAGTAGGGATGGTACTTCATGAAAATACTTGTTTTTCTATCCTACCAGTAGCCTCAGTGCTTGACACACAAGACCCTGGTGACACCTAGAATGAGTGAGGCAGGTGCAGTGGTGGTTTTGTGGAGATAAAAACACAACACTGGGCGTTTCAATATGTTATATGATTTTGTTAAAATAAACAGGAAACTGAACAGGACCTAGTATTGAACCTTGCAGGACCCCTTTTGTTAATGGTTGAAATGCAGAGTGCAGAAAGAGCCCAGGCTGCTGTCTGAGGGATGGATAATCCCGGAACCATTTATGAGACGTGAAGTCAAAGCCAACTTCCTGGCGTCGTTGCAGGAGCAAACACTGATGAGCATCTGCAAAGAAGGGCAGTTGGGACACTGGTGAATACTTGTAAAGGCTTGATTCATCGCTGTTCTTATGAGGTGACACCACCCCTGCAGATTTCACGAGCTGATAACTCCAGAGGAAATTAAGGGTTTGAACAGATGTTTAATTTGATTTGCAATGAAAGAAGAAGTAAGGATGTGTGCAATGTTCACCTGTGGATTTCTTACAGTGGAGGAGTGTCTTTAACTGCTCGTGAGAGGCTGCAGTGTGACCAGACAGGTGCGGTGTGAGGACACGGGAGGACAAGAGCTTCCATGTAGAAGGCTTTCCAGTGGCGGCCAAGCGTGCATGAAAGGCCTCTCAAATCCCAGACGCTTCGTCCATCAAACATCCATTTGATGTGATAACAGGAGCGACGGAGCAGTTGTTGTTTCAGGTAGCTGTTTTTTCCCATGTTGATGGTTTGCAGGAGAGCGAGAGCTGAGTGAACATGAACGTTGGCTGCTGCTTTTCCCAGGGCAGAAGTGCGTCTTTGTCCCAGTTGTCCAAGTCACGGCCAGTGAGATGTGTCATCTCCTGCCCCCAGCAGAGACGGGGGCTTCACCTATTTTTAACCCTGAGCTTCATTCAGGGCGTGTGGTTATTGATAACTGACAGAAAAGACTGTCAATATATAAATATATTTTGTCTCTTGTTACTCAGAATTAAGTCTAACAGTGTCGATCCTGAGGTGCCTCCAGAGCTCAGCCTGTCAGCTGTGTCACATTTCACTCTACGAACAGTCTGAAAAGCAGATGTCAACCAGCTTAGACTGAAGTCTCCAAGTACCAGAGCCTCTGACTTGTTGTACCGAGGGAGTAAATTTGCTAAATTATTGATTACACTGGAAAAAGCTGGGGGGGGGCCGTCAGTGCAGTAACTACTGGAGATTGTTTTCATAGTGACAGATTCGAAGAGTTCTTAAAACAGCAACAGATGAATGTGGTCTGACATATTCCGCCACAGCACCTCTCCTTCTTCCAACTCTGTCAGTTCTCAACAAATTCTGGACGCGCCAGGAAACATCTGGGTCTTTCAGGTTCTGTGAGGACCAGGACCTCAGGAGTGGTGGTGGTCGTCTGGTGTGATGGCTTCAGTCGGTCGAGCTGAAGTTGATTACACAGACTTCTCATGATTAAACGCCGCAATCTTGACCTCAAATCTTGATTTGAAAACATAGGGATTAAAGAATTCTTCCCTGAAGCCATCAGAGAAATTTTGAATTTATACTTAATTTGGAATTAGAAATGATAGTTAATAAATTAGCTGGTCTGCTATTTCAGGAATTAGGCGGTGCTAATGAGGACCACTTTTAAAATACGCTGAACAGGTATCCTGAAAACAGAAAGTGGGTTTGTGCTGTCATACGTTCATGCACACAGAGTGAGTCCAGCGTTCACAGATAAAAGAACCTGCAGGATCTGTGTGGAGGCGACGGGTCTGTTCTGTCATAGAAAGCGCTGGACATACAGGGCGGTTGCGGTGCCGCAGGAGCCCTGCCGCCAGATGTGCAGCTTCTTCAGTCAGCTGAACTTAATGTCCCCGAAACAAGGTGGTGTTTGTGTGTATAACACTGCCGACGAGGCGGACGAAGTCATCCGCACATTTCTCCGACTGTTGCCACTTAGGTTTCAGCGTGCAGGACATTGTGCTGGGGAATAACTTTGGCTCCTCAGCTACGATGTGATGGGGCAGCAGTGGATGTCAGTTGGTGAAATGTGACAGCAAAGAATCATCTCTCTGCAGCCCACGCCAGAGCTCAGCAGAGGTTTTGAGGCTTTTTCAGGACCAAAAGATCCTGGTCGGGCAAAACTGGCGAGCGTTTTAGCTTTAGGCCAGACGAGTCTCTCATGGAGATGACAGGACCTGGACGGTATCGCCAAGGCCGGGCCCACCGCCATGAGCCTCCTCCAACTGAGGAACAACAGAAGTTTTTTTCAGGAACTTGGAATTAAAGTAGCTGGGAAACCAGGCGGAGCCAGCAGGAGCCAGGAAAAGCCAGTTAAAATCCACATCTGATGGTGGCATTTGCTTCCCTGATTAAAGACGTTGAGAACAGCCAGATTGTAAAATGCATCGAAAATAAGAGTCTATTAAAAGTCAGATAAAGGAGAACCGAGTTCAGGTCAGACGCCGACACATGCATCCACTTGCTTCTGGACGTCAATGCTGACGTGTGTGCAGGTTTTAGAACTCATTCCTTCGTTCTGATTCGCATTTCGCCCTTTTGCAGATATTATAACTCCTGCTAACTTTGGCAAACACAAAATTTGCCAAATGCAACACGACCCAAGGAACATGGGTGTTGAGGTGGAGGGTCCTGGACCGGGTGGACCAGGTTGACGGGTTCGCTCACATGCTGCCGCTGAGCGATGAGTGAAAGCGTGTCTGATCAGCAGGACCCAAGACGACCAGCGTGCAGATGAATGGAGAGCACAAAATATTTGATTCAGCTTCAAAGATTTCATTCAAGACCTTCAGATTCAAAAGTGTAAATGTGCAAAAATACCCCTCACGCACTCCGTACACGGCGTTGGTTGTCTGCCTTTCATGACCAACTGATCATTTCGCTGTTGCTTGTGACTGATTTCAGTAAACACATAATATTCAAGTCTCACACATTTCTCATCAGAAATCCTGTTTCTGACGAGATCGCCAGCAACAAACGAGCATGTTTCATCCCTGCAGGATGTGAGCAACACGCCCAACACGTCGATGACAGAAGTATTGTGGGTGTTTATTTGCATACAGAGCCAGGAAGTGAGAGCCGATGACAGACGCATTTTAAACCCTGGAACGAGGACGGTCACAGAGCTGACTGCTGCTGATTGGATCCCATCAGGACCCAAACAGCAGGTGTGCACCGGGCCAACGAGGACGTGAGCGGGAGGAAGAGATGGCAGCAGACTTCTGCGTCTTAGCTGCAGCTTCTAATTGATTCGCCTCTTTAATCCCTCTTGGATTGAGAGAGAGAGAAAGTGCCGGGTGATTGAGGCATTTGAATTCCACTGGTGCGACACAGCGGTGGCATGGAGGTCATTTAAATTGAATGTGGATCAGTCACCGCTCATGTTTACCCTGAGGATTTGGTTCGCGCTGACAGCCAGGACTCAGTCTGGTCGGACGGATCATCAGTGAGGTCACTGGCTCGCTCTGCCCCTCTGACTGCGCCACTGAGCTCGCTGGTGGTTTGCTGCCTGTGCTGGACCACTGGAGTGTGTAAGGGTGGGATGGGGGAGCATTTCCTCCACCATCTGAAGCCATCTTGGCTAAAAACATCAATCAAATGACCATTTTCACCCCGTGTTCCTTCTTGCCTCATGTTATTCCCCTAACTCCTCTTTTCCACTCGGCTTTAGATGAGTAGAGCAGCTAAGTTTGCTGGCAGCAGCAGAGAATATCCGTGCCAGAAGTGACTATGGGTCTCTTGACATTATGAGGTTAAGCACAAAAGAAACACATATTGAGGCTTAGCTCTGGACTAATATTAGAATGTGACCATGAAAGACGTTTCTAATCTGCTCAGCCAAAATCACATTAACTCCCCTAATGTATTTTCTCCATAAGAGAGCCGGGTCTGGGAACATTTTTAATGGGAAACTGTCCTCCTTACTCTGTGCTGGTGAAGGAGAGGAGAAAGTACAAGAACATGCTGTGGTGTCTTCATTTCTGCAGACACAGACGACTGGCCTGTACTGAGAAAAGTGTGTTTATTACAGTGGAAAAATGCGATGTTACTGTTTGGGAGATGGGAGGAAGGACACTTGGGAGAGTGCAGCCTGGGGGCTGGAGGGTACCGGAGCAGAGCCCTCAGGCAGGAGGCCCGAGGGCAAACCCAGCCTGGATGTTGATCTAAGTGTAGCAGTTCTGCTAACTGCTCAGGAGCAGGCCTGCTGCTGGCAGCACTGAGAGCCGGTTCCATCACAAACCAAGGCGACTCCTTCGAAGGCTGATGTCAGTGTGGCTCCAGGCTGGTTCCTCATTAGGCTCCCAGGGAGGTGGGACCAGAACTACAAGCTCATCCTCCTGCTGGATCAGGAGAAGCAGGTAGTGAGCTAGGACATACAAGCTGAGCTCTCAAACCGGAACCAGGCTGAGGACTAACAGGAGGCAGGTGGAGGCTCTGCCACCAGAGAAACACCAACAGGGGAGGTGGAACCACTCCGAGAAAACTGGTGCAACAGAAAACTCTTCTCCTGTAACTAAACTGCACTGATACCAGAAGCAGGGCAGGTTTTTTTTTTCCATCTGAGTGTGAATGGATTGCTGGAAGAGAAGCTGTGTAGTTTCCCTTATAAACACAGCAAACACCTATCAGAGTCTTTGTTGCCTTTCAGGGTGAAGAAACCCACCAGACCTTTCAAAGATAAAATAGCTCTCCAGACAGGAATAGAAGAAATGGCACCCTGCTGAAATGTAAACCCAGGCAGGACACTGAGAGAAGACGGATGATTGGCTGTCAGGATCTCTCTAACAGTCGCTGATCATCACACGGAGCACGCAGACTTTCCCTCCACTCCCCTGGGGGATGGTTAGAGCTCGGTCTACTACGCAAGGGAAGGAGAGGGGAGCGGTTCTTCCGAGGAGAGGGGAATGAGAATGAGGGCAGTGAGCAACTATGAACCCTCGACAAGGTTATTCATACACGTCTTGATTACAGTGCAGGCACCTTCTCCCCTTTCCATTATTGATGATTATTACCTATGAGAGGGTTTGATCAACACGCCCCTTTCAGTGACTCACGTGTGTTTAATCCAGACATTGAAGAGTCAATTTACAAAGAGAATCAGTCAAGAGTGGGCAAACACCACGCAGGAGGAGACAGGTGGGCTTGGGTGGGTGACATTGATGAACACACACACACACACACACACACACACACACACACACACACACACACACACACACACACACACACATTTACATTCCTACATGTACACTGAAGCATCTTAATGACTGGCTTTGATACCAAAACAGTCACATGAAGATGGACTCAAGATCAAGATCAATCAAGATCATCTTCACTAATGAACCCTCTGGTGATGCTGGAGGCCTTAATGCAATGGTTAGCAGTGCTAAGCTAACGTTAGCCTAGGAAGGAACTACACCAGGGTCACATGACTTCAAGGTCACCACCACTAAGCTCCAGGCTTCTTGTGTTCCCTCTGATGACCTCTAATGACCTCCATGACCTCTGTAGGCTCCTCCAGACTCTTGTTAGCAACCCAGGTTTTTAAGACTCCACCACTCCAACATCCACCAGTCTGGTGTTTACTGGTGGATCTGATGTAGAACTGAACCTCCACCATCCACTGGTCTGGTGTTTACTGGTGGATCTGATGTAGAACTGAACCTCCACCATCCACCAGTCTGGTGTTTACTGGTGGATCTGATGTAGAACTGAACCTCCACCATCCACCAGTCTGGTGTTTACTGGTGGATCTGATGTAGAACTGAACCTCCACCATCCACCGGTCTGGTGTTTACTGGTGGATCTGATGTAGAACTGAACCTCCACCATCCACCAGTCTGGTGTTTACTGGTGGATCTGATGTAGAACTGAACCTGATGCCATGACATCACAATGCCTGGAAGTGCAGGTGCTGTGATGTTACCGAACCGTCTCTCACCTCTTATAAGACAGCAAAGAGTTTTAGCGAATCTCGTGGACACCACTGGAAATTCCTGTCATTACTGGATCATCAACATGTCAGCGTTTGTGTTGGTTCCTGATGAGTGATGCTCACTCTGATTCAGGTCCACTTCAGCTCCATCCAAAGTCCATTGGAGGGCCACAGGAAAGAGCCCTGGTGAAACTTTTGAGCCTCTGGACCCGGAATCTTGGATCTTGTATTTCACACCATGACGCCAGCGTTTACCGTGAGCTGTGGAACATTTCCTGCGTTCCAGCTTAAGGCTCACAGATTCATACCTGAAGGACCCTTTAAATAACCTCCCAAATCTCTCCTATTCAGCCTCAGTCTGCCAGCTTCTCACCTTGCTATTGTCCTTCCATTTCATTTTTTATGTCTTGTAAATTTTAACTTGTCTATTTGTTTTTGGCCACCCACTTGGTAATTGTTCCAGTTTATTTTCATAACTCCTTCCCCTACTGCACAGTACGTGTATATGGTGACTGGTGCGGTGGGTGGCGATGGTTGAGGGATTGGAGCGGGGCGGGGCGTGTGGGCGAGGTGGGTTTTTGGGTGAGGATGGTCGTGATCTATGTGGAACCATCGTGTTTTGGGTATTTTCTTTTGTATTTTGACATCTTTGTGAAGGCAGAGCACTTGTTTCCTGTTTATGTAAAAATCAATAATATCAATAAAATATATGTAAAGAAAAGAGGAGGCACTGGCGACCTGTCCAGGGTGAACCCCGCCTCTCGCCCGTTGACGCTGGGATAGGCTCCAGGCCCCCGTGACCCTTAATGTAGGAATAAGCGGAAGACAATGGATGGATGGATGGAAAAGAAGAGGCAGGCGGCCCGGTGGAGCAGTGGTCCTCACTGTGGCCCCCCAGCAAGAAGGTTGAGGGTGGAGCCCCGGCTGCAGCACGGGGTCTTTCTTGGTGAGTCTCCATGTTCTCCCTGTTCCTGCTGGGTTCTCTCTGGTACTCCAGCTTCCTCCACAGTCCAAAGACATCAAGAGGGGACCAGGTTAATCCAGACTCTAAATTGACCGTAGGCGTGGCTGGGAGAGCCAATGGTTGTCTGTCTCTATGTGTTGGCCCTGCCATGGACTGGTGACCCGTACAGGGTGAGCCCCGTCTATCGCCCGTGGGATAGGCTCCACCCCCCCGTGACCCTTAACAGGAATAACAATGGATGGATGGAAAAGAAGAGGCGATCAGACCAGGGACTACACTCACACACAGAGGAGTTGTGTTATAGCACATCATTCTCATTGTCGTACAGCCTTAATGAATATGCTTCGACTGTGGCCGTGATCACGGACGGTGCCACCGAGTGAGGCCTCAGTGCACTGCTGTGGATTCCTGGTGGAACAACAGAGGACCAGGTTGCTGTCAGAGGTGAGACTGGAGCTGTCTGAGTCCAGCCTGCAGAGAGTCTGCATGAGCTTTTTCCAAAATAGAACAAAAGCAGATAAAGTCTAATCTCACTAATGACCAAAATGGCTTTTCTGTCCCCATGGAAACGTTGGAGGGTCTGTAAGCCACGACTGTCCTGGCGTGATCCCAGACAATAAAACAGCAGAGATGTAGGAGTTTACGCTCTCGACAGAAATGTTGGATGTGCTTTTATTAGCAGCGGTGAACTGTAAAGTGGACTACAGATGCATGTTGCCAGCAGAGGTAATGAAACCACTCGGGACGCCAACAGATGTGATGCAACTGTGAAAATTAAAAGGTGCCAATATGAAGCTTTCACAATCCTGCAGAAGTGATGTGGAGATGCAAAGAGTCTGAGGGGAATTTGTGCCCATAAAAAATTCAAGGATCCAATTATGTCTTTCAGACTTGACTACCGCTACGCTTCAGTCCCGTGGACAGAAACTGGGAGGCTGGAACTGCAACGGCCCGGTCGGAGGAAGGGAGAATGAACGATGTCATGAATCTGGATGGACTCCAGCACGTCGTAGCGTTTCCATTGTTAGCTCAGACCAACCAGCACCTCAGTTACTTAACTCAGCAGAGCCCACTTCATCAGCCCTGACTTTGTTTTCACAGGAACATTTGATTTATCACACTATTCAGTCTGAATGGGGTAAACACTGGAAACCACAGTGACAAAGCGGCTGCCACTGAGTTCTGCTTGGTTCTGATTGTTTTAGCTGTCCTAACTTTCACTTTGCCTCTCAGAAGACGCCGCATCTCAATTCCTGCCGATGAGTAGGAAGTGTAGACACAAAGTGAGTTTCTTCTCTTCAGCACACCTCCATGAGACTCTCAGGACATGAGATTTTTCATCACAAAAGATTTCACCATGAGACCATTAATGCAGAATTCATAGAATATTTGAATAAAATGATTAAAAAAAAAAATTCTCAACATCTTTAAATGTATTGGGTTTTTGTGACTGGGACGGTGAAGTGGAGACTCACCAACATCATCGTGGTAACTCAAAGACAACGTGGGCCCAGCGAGCTGGTGGCACCTGTTGTTCCACTCTCCACAGACCTCTTGGCATCCATGTTTCACTCCTGCACAGAGGTCCGTGTTCATGGGGGACATTCCATCCTCAGTAGACAGGAGGGTCTACAGGTGCCCACAGGTGAACTGTGAGCTCTCATCACATGACAGGTGAGCTTGGGATGTACATCACCAATGATCACTCTCACCAGGTGAGTCGGACGCAGGCGTACTGCTGCTCCAGCTTCTTGAGTCTGTAACTGTCTGTTTGTAGCTGTGACCAACGTGAGAAGGAAGCACTGATGTGAAAGGGTTACAGGGTGGGAGAAGCTGATCCTGAGCTCCCCTAAAACACACACACACACACACACACACACACACACACACACACACACACACACACACACACACACACCACAACCACCAGCACCACCACAACCCTCACCCTCAATTGGCAGCACTTTGTGTTATTGGGCTATAAATTCCTCCGGCACTGTTTAGAGTAAATTTGAGAAATTGGAGTGTTCAGTTGGTTCGTTTCCAATCTATCTTTCCAAGTAATTGCTTGAATAACCCAGAAAGTTTTTCTTATCAGTGCTCAGCAGGTCATGTACACAAGCAGAAATGGGAGATTTTTCAACAACAAACATCCAAGTGAGCAAAGATAAAGATCAGCTTCTTTGGGGAGAGCTCCAGGAATGTGGGTCTCACAGCTCACGACTGTGCCGCTTCACTACGAGAGTGTAATATTTAGTTCCTGCCTGCTGCTTGAATCCACACTTCAGCTTTGCTCAGTGCACGTTTCCAAAGTGCTCCTGGCGAGTCCTCACTGACATCTTTAAACGCATGCAAACATGTTTCTTTGGCTTTTTCATCAAAACAGCAGATATTCCCACATGCTGCTCATCTGTTGTAGGATGATTCAAGATCTTCAGTCTTCAAGAAGCTTTATTGTCATACGAGCACATTTACAAAGGGTAGCATGAAATTTCACCCTCAAGGTCCTCTTTTTAAGACCAATAAATATCTAAGAAAGACAATGTATGAAATAGAGAAGGGAGACGGGTCTGGGTTCACGCTGGATCTGCCTGGAGGATGTAACCCCTCTGGGTTCAGCATGAACCCTCATGCTTGTGGAACCGCTGCAGATGGAGGCAGCGCCACACCGAGAGAAGGAAAAGGACAGTTGAGCCACAAAGGAGACGCGAGTAATCAGAGTGGAGAAATGTCACTTTAGCTCCGGCTGCCTGGCATTGATCAGATAGAGACATAATTAAAAGCGACAGCTGTGCAATCAATAACAATCCCCTCCCTCAGCCATGGGCAGGACTGAAGACCACCCTCTCAGTACACACACACACACACACACACACACACACACACACACACCTTTTGGTGGTGGACTGAGGAGTAGTGATTTGGAGCGTGACCAAACGTGTCATCCAGCAGCAGCACATTATATAAGAGAGTCATCCCTGCCTCATCTACCCCCGTCTCTCTCTCTCTCTTTCTCTCTCTCTCTCACACACACACACACACACATACACACGCACACACACACACGCACGCACACACACACACACACACACACACACACACTCCTTCTCTCCCTCCCTCTCTCTCTCTGGGCTCTCACTTCCAAAGGTTAAGAGTGAGGACTCAGCGAAACAGTCAGAATCATCTCTGACCATCTCATGTTTGGTCTGAAAGCCTTCCTCCCACCGGCTCTCCTCTCATCATGCTCTCACATGTCGATGGGGCTCACATCAGCATTTTAACCATCAGATGAATCATAATGTGAAAACAGCAGTGAGGAAGAGGAGGAGGAGGCCCGTGAGAGGGCAGACATGTTATAATCATTACATAATGGAACTGTAAGGCTGCCAGTGCTCCTACATTCAGGCAGCAGGGTGATTCCTGCTCTTTAATGGGATTTTACACTGAAGGAAAAGCCTGGATTTTCATCTGAGACAGTTCACACGATGTAAACACACACAAAATTAATGTTCAACCAGACATGGTCAGCTGGCCCAGTGCCAGTGATGAGCAGGCTCCTCATCATTTCCGGTGGGCTGGAAAACAACGGTGCACCAAACAAAACCAGTTAGAAATGTTTCAGTGTTGGATGAGAAATGGGACACCAGCACTTCCAGTCACTCCCAGACTGGGAGAGTCCATGTGCACCAGGGGTTTTTCTCCAGCGTCTACCGGCTGAAATGCCAGTCACTCTCCTTGAAGCATCCATCTGGCAGCTTTTGAGAGCACTGTGGAGAAGCATCGTCCCTCCCTCCCTCCCTCCCTCGCCCCTGAATACAATCCAGCAAGTGAGTGTCATTACTGTCAGGCTATTATTGTGATTCACTCTCGTGAAGGTTTCAGTCCGCGTGTCACCCTGATACAGAATTCTAAAATAGTACAGGTTGTGTTGTTTGTTCAATGGAATGAGACTTAGACTGAAGTTGAAACTGAGGCTGAGACATAGACTGAGACTTAGACTGAGGCTGCGACTGAGACTAAGACTTTGAATGAGACTGAGACCTCACTATTACCTCCATATTACCTCACTATGACCTCACTAGGACCTCAATATCACCTCACTATTACTTCAATTTTACCCCAATATTACCTCAATATTACCTCAATATTACCCCAATATTAACTCACTATTACCTCACTATTTCCTCACTTTTACCTCAATATTACCTCACTATTACCCCAATATGACCTCAATATTACCTCACTACTACCTCACTATTACCGCACTATTACCACACTATTACCCCAATATTACCTCACCATTACCTCACTGTTACCTCAATATTACATCACTATTGCCTCAATATTACCCCAATATTACCTCACTATTACCTCAGTTACCTCAATATTACCCCAATATTACCTCACTGTTACCTCAATATTACCTCACTATTACCTCACTTTTACCTCAATATTACCTCACTATTACCTCACTGTTACCTCAATGTTACATCACTATTACCTCACTATTACCTCACTATTACCTCAATATTAACTCAATATTACCTCTATTACCTCTCTATTATCTCCCTATGACCTCACTATTACCCCAATATTACCTCATATTACCTCAGTATTACCTCACTGTTACCTCAATATTACCTCTGTTACCTCACTATTACCTCACTATTACCTCACTATGACCTCACTATTACCTCAATATTACATCACTATTACCTCACTATTACCTCACTATTAACTCAATATTACCTCTATTACCTCACTATTACCTCACTATGACCTCACTATTACCTCACTATTATCTCCCTATGACCTCACTATTACCCCAATATTACCTCATATTACCTCAGTATTACCTCACTGTTACCTCAATATTACCTCTGTTACCTCACTATTACCTCACTATTAACTCAATATTACCTCTATTACCTCACTATGACCTCACTATTACCTCACTATTATCTCCCTATGACCTCACTATTACCCTAATATTACCTCATATTACCTCAGTATTACCTCACCATCACCTCACTAATTTTAACATCATATAAGCATATTGGCACCCTCAAAGGTGCAGGTAGGCATTGAGCCAGATTTTACAGTTTCTCCAGTCTATGTGGGAAGCTAAGCTAACAGGCTACCATGTTAGCTAATCTACCTATAGATTTGACTCATCATGGCGAGAAAACTAAAGTTCATCAGATTCAGATTCAGAAAACTTTATTCATGCCCGTGTGAGGCAATTTAGGAGATCACCAAAATGAAAAAGTCAGTGAGGGCTTCTTGGACTTGATAGAGGTCTAGAGACTAGACTGGACTCTTAGACTAGAAAACCGTGACGTGAAATAGGCCCACTGTGTCAGGCTCATTCAGAGCTCAGATCAGAGTCGCTGCCACGTTACCATGCAAGACCAGTGACAGTGGGATCAGACGGTGAGTCCTGCTGCCATGAGCTTACTGCCTCCCCCATCCCAGCATGCAAAGTGGGACAGAATCTTTATTTAGGGATCATCTGACTACAACTCCACTGTGTGTGTGTGTGTTTGAGAGAGAGAGAGAGAGAGAGAGAGAAGAGAGAGAGAGAGAGAGAGAGAGAGAGAGAGAGAGAGAGAGACCCCCTGGGACAGACAGTGGCTCCATAAGCTTCTTTAGCGGGGATCTCTCTGTGAGTAGATTAATTGGGGGGTCTGAGAGCAGCTACACCCTCTGTCCTGTCTGTGAGCCTAAGAGACCACTCACACTAAATCCCTGCTAGATCCACAGTACACCGTCATGGAGTGATACTCAGAACTCCATCCAAGTACACAGGTGCACCCTGATACACTGTATAGCAGAAACATACATTGTTGCAGTATTCATTTTTTCAATATTGGTAATTATTGATGAATACATGATTATTTTACCATACATATGCAGGGTTTTTCAGTTTTGTATCAGTGCTGAATGTTTCAATAGTTTAACTTTGAATTAAAAACATCAATGTAATATCAGAGTAAATATATCACCTCTCAGGTCATGAAAGCAACGATGAATCACCAATGAGTCTAACGAGTGACAGGAGTTCAGTCCAGGGCGGCGTTAGTTCAGTCAGACAGCAGCCGAGGGTGTAGGTGACCGCCAGGTGGCACTCAGAGGTGCTCAGCACTGGCGTTCTGGGACAGAAACCTTCTAATCTCACCAGATATTTTCTGCCAATGAAAAAACTGTTAGCTTTATTAGCTCGCGAGAGCTAACCACAGCTAATGATTTAGGGTAGACATAAGTATCGCCAGAATATCAACCAAACAAGATTCGATGATTAATATGACACAAATGGATGTGAACTCGTCGAACCTGATCTCATTAGCTACCTAATTACTTTATATTATTACCGTCTTTGTAGATTAATAATCCCTGATTACACTACTTTTGTGTTACTCTTACCAAGGTAGGCACACAGCTTTGAGTAGTTAGATGGAAGCCTGTGATTCACAGCCTCATTCATGAATATTTTACTCCAGAAAACATGGAAAAGACGGACTTTTGTGATTGTCAACTTTTATCAAGCGCATGAAGGGATTCACAGAAACAGGAAATTCCCTCCCAGTGACTCTGAAATGTCAACAGAATAAAACAAGTGTGGACCACATTGGCATGTCCACTCCAGCTGTGGTCTCCACACAGGAATCTCTTCATCTTGATTCCCTGTGTGTTCATACCTTGTGAATATATGCATATACATGTGATAACGTTTAATTGGTGAATAAATGTACATATTAATGAACAAACTCTGTTACCCAGGACTCCTTACACCGGAGGTGTTACTTCCTGTAACAGCTCTGATTGGCAGACGACGTCACATGACCAGTTATGGTGTTGTCAACAATAAATGAAGCATAATGATTCAAGTGGATTAAAACTAGAAAGAGGTTCCGTAATCTTGATGGATTTATCGGTTCCAGGCCGCGTTCTGGAGCTTGTGAGAGGGAGACATTCCCTCTGGAGAACCGGAGAACACAGCAGCACTCAGCTGCCTGCACATTTTCACTAGAGTTAAAAGAAGCTATGATGAATAACAAGAGGATTGGGAGGTGGTAACAGTAAAGAAAATGTAGTATTAGCGACATGTTCTTAGAAAGGTTGTATTACTCTGTAGTACAGTGGTATATTATTGGAGGCAGTAGTACTGGTGAGCAGGGTGCAGCTAAAGTGCTCGATGTCTGCATGGCTCACTCATGCATGCGTCTAAGTGCTCTCATTCACATCTTCATTAAAGAGCCAAACGTAGCACAAAGGAGACCAAACACACGATCAGTGACATTCCAGCGCCAGCAGGGTCCTGAGGGTTCTGCTGGGATGTGTCTGAGAGTGAGCGTCCGACCCAGTGAGGGAGGTCGGACCTTTCCTAAACAACAAGATGTCCCTCACGAGGACAAGTTTGATGGCTACGAGCAGAGGAAGGGAATCTTTAAGGCCCGCTGAGCGCCTGCCTGAGCTCCCTTGCCAGTCGTATAGAGCATCGTGTCCTTTCCACTAAATTGGAGCTCAGATTGAGAGCAAGGCGGGAGTGGGTGGGCCGATACCATGTCGTGATGGAGGAACAGGCCTAATGTTCCATGCAGTGCTTATCCTGCCTCCCAGATGGATGATGTGGAGGTGCAGGAGGAAGAGCCGGGTCAGCTCCCCCTGAGACTGGAGGGAGGAGGACAAAACCGGGACTTTGTCCTGAGGGGAGGAGAGAGGTGTGGAATGAGAATCGAGCGCAGACACAGATGGAGAGTTCCTTTCTCCAAATCAAATGTCATCTTGCATTTGTCAAAACATTCAACGGGGAGTAAATGAGACCTATTTTGGGCGTATAATTTAAATCTGACAAAATGAATTCATTGTACGTGATGTTCTATTTGTCTTTCCCTTGTCTCGCTTTGACAAAAGTATTGATTGAACTGTCTGTGACCACAGAAATAATGATGGTTCCCTCCTTTAACAGTCAGAATTATTCTCCAATCGGGCCGTCCATAAATAGAGGCGTGCTAAGCCCCAGCTGTAAGTGGATTTGTGTGATTGCCTCAGTTCATAGCCAAAACATTCAACAAGTACTTTCAGACCCAGAATTGGCATCAGCGTAGAACCGTCTTGCAATGTGTTCCAGGAGCTCCAGCTGATGCCAAAAAACGTGCTCTCTGTCTCAGGCCTCAGCCCATCCTCTGTCCTGCCACACGTCGGTTTCAGAACTTTCATGAAAACCTACGAGAATGAAGGATGACGGAGGATGAGGAGCAGGAGAACGACAAACCAAAGATGTGCTGGGGCGTCTGTTCTGTAAAAGAATATTCTTGGACAAGAGCGCTTGGGGAATTTTGCAGACAGCAGAGAAAGAAGGTAGAGATAAAAGGGCAGGCAGAGAGAGAGAGAGAATCCAAGGGGGAGATGAAAGGGGTTTTCTTCTATCCCTCTTCAGACCCCTGGGCTGGATTGATAGCTGTCACCTCCTGTGATAGGGCTTCTCCTCAAGGGTCTCAGTTAAAGGTATGACTAATGAGTGTGTGTGAATGTAATCAAAGGAGACTGGATGAGTCGAGGACGGAGATCAATAATCTCTGACCTGCAGACATTTGTAATGTCATCGTCAGATTAATTGGATAGAATTATAAAGCCCTGCAGTCGCCATGGGAAACCTCTCTCTGAGGCTAACGCCAGGCTCTGCTAGCTTGGATGGGAAAGTGTGTGTTTGCGTGCGTGTGTGTGTGCAGAAAATAGCATTAAGCCACAGAATTATCGGTGCATCAATATACCTGCAGGCTGCAGCTTAGCAGAGGACAGCAGAGAGTCCTTAAGTGTCTCATGAAAACAGAAAACTGGTGAACACACAAATCATTGTTCAGCACTTTGAACATACACACACACACACACACACACACACACACACACACACACACACACACACCTGAGCACTTCATACACGTTGCGTCTTTGGGTGTCTGTTGTTTTGCCAGAAAGAAAAAGAATCATGTGGTGAAAGTTAATTAGGCAGCTTTATTTGCTGAATTGTCTCTGCTTCCTGGCAGTTAATTGCTGATTTTGTTAGATAACTGTGTTCTGAGCCTTTGATGGAATAAATTCTGCTAGAACCAGATTTTAGCCCCTCTGATGTGGAAATGTTGAGATTAACTGGAGGAAAACATACAAGTGTAAAAATATCCAGGATCTTTGTGGGGTTTCACATCTTGTTTTAGGTTTTTCAGATGAATGGAGTCAAACATACAGAGGTTACGTGATAGTGCATCTCAGGGGAAGGTGTGTTTGTAGTCCAACAGGAAGTGGTCATCTCCTGGTTCCTCCCCCCGCAGCCAATGGGATTGTGGGTTATTGAACCAGTAAATCAGCTCTGGTGAACAAAAGGCCAGCCCGGTGGAGCAGTGGTCCTCCCTGTGGCCCCCATCAAGAAGGTTGTGGGTGGAGCCCCGGCTGCAGCACGGGGTCTTTCTGGGTGAGTCTCCATGTTCTCCCTGTTCCTGCTGGGTTCTCTCTGGTACTCCAGCTTCCTCCACAGTCCAAAGACATCAAGAGGGACCAGGTTAATCCAGACTCTAAATTGACCGTAGGCGTGGCTGGGAGAGCCAATGGTTGTCTGTCTCTATGTGTTGGCCCTGCCATGGACTGGTGACCTGTCCAGGGGGAAGGCTGCTGGGATAGGCTCCACCCCCACCACCCTGAACAGGAGGAGAGGGAGAACATGGATGGATGGATGGACGGATGGAGGGATGATGGATGGATGGATGGAAGTTGTATTAAATCAGTTTGGCTGAACATTAAAAGCAGGCAGGAGAGAGTAGCTAGCATCTTGCTAGCTGAAACATCTTGATATGCAGCGCAGGTCAAACATACCCTGACACATGGCCTCCTCCATTGCCCCCCTCCTCTCCTCGCCCCTCCCTCTGATGCTGGTGGTTCGTGTGTGTTTCCTGATACACAAACAATGCTGCACTAATAGAACTCTTCAATATTGCATGCGAAGCCCTCAGGGTGCTGTTGATAGCCTGTAGTTGAGGATTGTACATGAGAAATGTCCGGCTGGTGCAGATGAAAGAACTCGCCACTGTAAATTCAGATTCAGATTCAGATTCAGAATAAATGAAAGCTGAGTGTGAGGAAGAAGCCAGAACCAGCAGCTGATTTCACTCAACCTCCACACACAAACACAGACGAGTGAAGCCACGTAAAGACGAGACGAGCTTGACAAGTGTCCTGTGTAACCAACTACGAGTGAATCAACAGCTAAATCACAGGGCAGAGTGCAGGAACAACACGCATGTTCATTTCAAACACGCAAAACACGTGGCAGGGAATCAGAAGTGACTCCACCCACATCCAGTCCAGCTAATTAAAGATCCACCAACCCGTGTCCCGTCTCCAGCTCTCCCCTCATATTTGCAGTCAGCACAAACACTCAGGCGGTATTCATCAGGTCATATTTAATTCATTGCTGGATAAGTTTTCCAGCAGAACAGTGGTCCTTCGCATGAAAAGCCTTTAGATCATTTGAATGTGGCCTTGGTTTCACAGTCCACCTGCAGCAGGTGAGAGCGGCAGCCGCGGGAATCCTGTTTACCTCCACTTTATCTCCCTAAAGCTCGCGGCGTACGGATGGAACTGGATTATGCAAAGTCTCTTTTCACACTCCTTTGAGCAAAGAAATGCAGTCATAGAGATCTCTGGTGTGAAAGGACTTATCTCTGAGGCTCTGGTGAGAGAGCGACAGGCCCTGTGTTGCAGGCCACACTGGAAGTTACGCAACCAACCACCTTCAGATGGTTGCATCACTGCAGATTTGTGGATGTGCAGGTGAGGGGCTGCAGCCCTCGATCGTGGTCGGATGTTGTCACACCTGAACGTGGACACGCAGCTAACTTGAATTCCTCCTGACATCGGCTGTTTTGCCGATTCATCAAGCTCTCTCTCCCTCCACCCGGAATATCTTCCCATCTTTCCATTTACCCTCACAGCCCCTCCCCCGACAACCTCTGCTCTCATTAAGGGAAAGCTTTCCAGCAGGCTCACCAGCTTCAGCTGAGCATTAAACGCCATTGTAACAAGAGAGGAAGCAAGAGTGGGTTGAAAGAGCGAGGTTGGAGGCACACGCGGCCCCAGGGACGGGATGATTTCCTCCATTAAAGACCATTTGCTGGGATCCAGTATTTGAAAGTATTGCAGGAAATCTCATCGACTGTAACACAACTGAGCCTCTGCTCGGTCCACCATTCAGACACGAGGTTAAAGGCAGTCAGCGGGTAGCAGGAGGGAGGTTAGTTTGACAGAATGTGTTTGGCTTAAACTGGCAACCAAACACTCAGTTAAGAATATTTGTTGGTGAAATAGCAACATGTCAGGTCCTTTATGGACCAGGGCATAGCAGCTGTCATCTGTGTAGAAAGTCACCACGGCAGAGTCGCAGCGGGACGGTGTCCTCACAGTCACGGTGTCCTCCACCATACAAAGGCAGAGGAGGGGATTGAGATGAAGGAATGTAACGAGGCAGAGCGACTCCCGCCGCACTGGCAGCCGCTCCTGACCTGGTAAGGCTGAGGGGACACGCACGTCCACGTACCCTCGTCAGAACCTCTCATTGCACACACGTGACTGGTGGTGGCAGGTCAGACGGGTAATAAGGAACATCACCCAGCGTCACAAGAGTCCTCCTCAGGTTACCGTCGCCCTCAGGCAAAGAGTTAGTGAGGGACTGCGGAGGAAAACCAGGAGGAAACATCAACTTCACTCATCCAGAAACATCCGTGTCAGTTCACGGGAGATCAGCTGTTAGCTCAGTTGGCGCAGCTCCATCTGCACGGAGCAGCGTGGAGGTCAGTCGCGTGGATGGATCGTTGTTCTCGTCTTCGTCCTCCATGGAGGACCCCAGCAGGACCCTGATCTCCCTCTGCTGCTGCTGCATCGAGCCTGATTCCTTTGACATGACATTCATATCCTGGTCATCCTTTCTTTTCCTGCCACAACACCTTTGTTTTTCTGAACATGTCTTAAACACATTGTCAGCCAGCGATTCACGGCGACACTTTGTCAACTAAAAGGCAGCTGCTTAGCGTTGCTCTGTTGTTTATTGAGATGTTTATCTATATTGTCTAAGAGCATATTTAATTTCTGGCTCGTCAGAAACTTGACCTTCTTTACATACTGGTTGCCGCTGTATTTATGTTCAGTAAACTTTTGTTCAATCAAGAGAGAAAATTCATGTAATGTTTCTTCAGTGAAAGCCACCACTCCATGACTCCAGGGCCGAGGTGTGTGGGGGTTGTGTTCTGTTACACTCCAAGTACCCGGGGGTCCAACACTCCATCTACTCAGCCATCAAACAGAGGCACACAGGCAGCCTCCTGATGAGGCGCCGGCCCTCCATTATGTGCCGTGCTGTGTGCTGATTGCTGCTGCCTGCATGTGTCAGGATTAGCGGCTGTGGCCGGAGCAGAGCGATGGGCTCCGAGCCCCGGCTGATGCTGGAAACCTGCAGCCCAGCCACGGCGAAGCGAACACACATACATGACGCATATGCACCATCAGAACCACACAAGCATTTGAAACTAGCGTATCAACAGCAGATGAACACAAGCCTGCACGCACACGTGGAACACAAACACACAAGCAAACACACAAGCAGACACACAAGCAGACACAGACCAGCGCTCTCTCTCTCTCTCTCTCTCTCGCCCTCCCCATCCAGAGAGAAGTGGCCCAGTACAGTGGTCAGCAGTAACGGGATCAGCCAGGGAGAGAGAGAGCGTGACGACAAGCCAATTTACCGCCGTGCACTGTCATTATTGAAATACATTACACACTCAAAATGGAGCTGCTGGAGCCAAACTGCTGTCGACTTAATTACTACGAGAGCACTTTGTGGCTGTGGCACATTTTAATAATCCCCCCCACCAGACTTCCTCCGCCCACTGATTTGGGAGATGAACAGAATCATAATGCCCCCGCTGGAGCTGCTCGGCCTCTGCTCGTCTTTTCCCTCTCATCTTTTTGCCTCCAACAAACAATTTGATGATCAAATGGTTCTGTTCGCGTAAAGCAGATATATGTTTTCATGAAAGAGTGTATGTGAGCAGGTCAGAGCATACGTCTCACACACACACACACACGCACACACACACACACACACACACACACACACACACACACACGCTTGTCTCAGGAACCAACAGAGATCCCTTAGTGCAGCCATTTTTAAAAAGCACTTCTCATTTTAGGAACATCAACTGGAACTGGAAGCAATGCTGCTGCTTTTCAGCCAACACACGATGCACTTTTCCTCAACTCACGTCAACTTCTATTAGTTCTGAGATCAAATCTTACGACAAGCAAACTGTTGCGCTGGCAGCTGCATGCAGACCTCCCCCTGCTCGCCTGCTTTATACACTCAACTTTGTCAGTAGCATCGCTCAGGGCCGTATGACTTGACTTCATGAATTATGTATGGGTTCATTTTCTGCTGCCGCTTGGAAGCTGGAAACATCATGACCATGTGTGGCCACCCGTGACCAGCCAGCCTCTCGATCGTGTGCGTCGAGGTCGCTGAGGTTCATGTCCAGGTAGATAATATTAGCAAGACATGACAGAGGCATGATGTGACTTCTCAGGGAGGGGGGGGGAGGAGGAGCAAGGGAGGAGGAGGAGGAGCAAGGGAGGAGGAGGCGGAGGGACATGTGGGTGAGGAGTGTTGACAGGAGAAATGTAGAGCAGAGTGCTATAATGGGAGGACATGAAGAAGGAGAAAATAAATGATCAGGGAGCAACGAGAGAGAGTACAGTCACGCAAGCTAGAATTAAAATGCCAACTCTGTGCAGGAGAAACACCAGGGGGTGTGCACACAGTGGGGGGGGGGGGGGGCTGAATCACACACACACATGCTAACATGTATGCAGGAGCACACATGCAGGGAGGTTGTCAAGTCAGATTTGCTGCACAGGGCTTCATTTGCATCGTGTGGACCACGTATGTGGTTATGAGCCCTGGGGAGGGACGGAGCTGAGCAGCATCAACAGGATGTGATGCTCTTTTCAACAACCCACAATTCAACACTGCCTGCATCCGCTCGGGCTGCTCCCACTGAGACCAATACGTGACATTCGTCTGGTTCAAGTTTGGCATCGAAACAGTGGCGGGAACACAAAGGTGGAATCCCCTCCATCTCCCAGACGGCGGCGCAGCGGGGCACATATGGTGCGCTGGAGTTATCGCCTTCTAAGACGCGCATTTATCTACTTTAGAAGTCTCTGTGGATGAGATAAATGATCACACCTGCGGTCACCGGGGAAATTAAATAGATTATTTTCTTAGTACAGATGGCAACCCCCCCATACACACACACACACACACACACACACACACACACACACTTCCTATTGTTTATTCAGCACTCAAGTGCAAGACTGATTTTTTTTTTACTGTGCCTTTGCCTCTTCATTCTCTCCTGCAATGATGTGTGACACTGCTGCTGCATCGAATGACTCCCACAGACCTGTGGAGAACAAAACAAGCCATATATAACCATTAATATGATAGAATTCACTTCAGAATGTTAATAATTGGGAATAAGAAATACGTATATAAATAATAATCAACTTGTCTGGGTATTGAAAAGGCCGTTTCAGCAAAGTCACGTTGATTTATATTTCTGATTTCAATGAATGTCCAGTTATTTCAGCTCATCTTCATGTACCTCTCACGTCTCACTGGCCCTATGTTAATAAGGCGGCTCTGAGCACGTGGCTGCCGCCCATCATCATAACATACCAACACTTTATCTCTGCATTATCTATACACCTGTGTTGATTTTGGAATTTTTTAGCTGTGGATCTACGGCCTCCTCAATTACACCAAGAGACTTAACAGGTTCACAAGGCCAAATACAAATGTGTGAAAGCAGGTGAGCGCCAGGGAAGATAGCGAGCGTGAGGTGTAAACGAGGCCCAGGGGAGCAGCGACTGTGACGCTGCACAGCTTAGCACACAACCATGGCATCAAACACACAAACCGCAAAAACCTGGATATGTGAGAACAAACAGGACAGGTGAAGCATGACGAGAGAAGAAAGCAATAAAATGAAGATAAAAACAGACTGAGAAACGCTTGAGCGTCCGTCTGTAGTCAGGACCGGGTTAAGAGGTTTCAGGCTTGAATTCATCGGTTCTCCACTCAGGTGAGAAAAACAGCCTGTAAACTCCTCCAGGAACTCAATGATGAATGAGGAGGCAGAACGCAGCTGAGAAATGAAGAGCAATGTGCCTGTTCAAGAAGGTCAAGCAATGAAGGTGCATTAGCTGAGACAACAACATGACATCCAGGAGGCTGGGATGTAAAACAGGAAGAGACCTTTTTCTAAAAAAAAAAGCCACTGGGGGCGAGAGAGAGCGAGGTGAGGAAGGCTGATTCAGACGCTCATTCATCAGCAGGAGCCACGCCGGTCCTGAGGAGAGAGGCTGCAGCCTCACCGCTGTCATTAATGATGCGTCTGAGCCTGACAGAGCAGGTCTCACACACACACACACACACACACACACACACACACACACACACACACACACACACACACACACACACACACACACACACACACCTCTCTCAGTGGAAGACGTAACTATTACACGTCTCACTAGTGCTCCAGCATCAGCTGCCACTCAGAGGAATTTAGCTGAGTTGAGAGTTTAATCCGAGTACAGGGTGGACTAAACCATTCCACGGCCTCTGCTAGGGGTGAGAGGCCTCAGAACCCCCACCTCAGCTGATACAATGTTCAGCCTGTCAGCTAACTTATTAACAAAACTGAACTTAGGTCGGTGGTCCCAGTGGCAGCTTATCTCCCTCCTGAAATGTAAAAGAGTGACTAAAACCAGCACGTTAATGAGGCTGCACGCAGGATTGTACTGGAGCGGCTCGTTGGCGTGTCCATCACTGCAGCCTGAGCTCTGATCAACAACATGCACTGATCACATGATAGACAATTTCAGTGAAAAGTGAAAAGTTCAGTGTGTGTGTGTGTGTGTGTGTGTGTGTGTAGCAGCTGGCTGGGGGGGTCCCCACTTTGTCAGGCTACACTTCCGTGTACTTCAGGCTCTAATGGCACACTTGACATTAATGAGTTGTAGGAGCATGCAGCTCTGGAAAATCCAATCTATGCAAAACATATGGAGACTTTATTTTCTTGTAGTGGAAAATGAATACACACACAAGTGTGTGAGCTTGCACAAGCATCACCCACACACACACACACACACACAAACAACAGTGATTAATATGCAAAGTATGCAGCGCAGTAAAACACTGGGATCGAGCCAATCAAACGGTAATGATTTTCCTCAGCAAAACTAATTATAAATTCTTCAACTGCAGTCATTCAATAACATTAAATCATAACGGCCGATTGATATTTTCCTCACACAAGGAACAACCTGTTCTGTGAGCAGAGCCGCAGCTTTGAAGCTGCTCTTTGAGGTTGAACTTCAAAGACAGGATAGGGGCTAAGTGATGAAGGTGGTGGGCTGGGGAGAGGTCTCCAGAGGGCCAGGACCCCGAACCGCTGATGCAAACGCACCATCATTCAAGGAGCATCCACTTCACTGTAGACAGCGAACAAAACACTGAATCCAGAGCTGCTGCGCTGCTGGTTTGTTGGTGATTATGACGCCTGAGCGATGGCGAGTATTTTTGAGGTGTTCGGATGTTCCCCATTTCCTGGACATTAGAACATTGACCTGATGGTGGCAAAACAGCCTCTAAAATGAAGACAGCATTCGGCTGTTTCGTCTGCTCTGGTTGTTATTTCTGAGTGGCAAAAACGATTAACTCCCCTCTGCAGCCCCAGCAGGTTAATAACCCAGCCATCAAGATGAAGGCAAGGCAAGGCAGGTTTCTTTGTGGCCCGTTTTCCCCACCAGTTTGTCTCCAGGCTTCATGGCATCATAACAACATCCTCTGCCCTCAGAGCCTCACATCGACTGAGGAGAAACTCCATAGAAAACCTTAAACAGGGAAAAATGGGAGAAACCCAAGCCAATTATGAATAAATAAATATCCAGGGAAACGTGTCACTTAACGCCATTGTCTTCAAGTGCAGCTTGGACTTTACAAAACAGGCACAAGTTCACAATCCTTGCATGAAGTGGTGCAGCTGAGGTCCCCGCGTGCCAGCAGCCCCGCTCTGAGCAGCCACCAGCCGTTTCTGCCTCAACAGCAAAAGAAACTTCTATTCGAAAGGCAAACGAGTTAAATCCTCTGTGTGCGGAGCATCGATGCCACTTAGCTCACAGCCACATTCCAGCTTCCACTGCAATCAATGACCTGAGTCCTTCACTGCTTCAGTTTGTTTTTAAGCTGTCATGGAACCTCCAGGTCTCTCTACTACAGTAACACTACAGTCGTACTCAGTAGTACTCAGTACACTGTCTGTGCCAGCAGCAAACTCTGAAAGGATGTTATTTTTGATAAAAACCTCTCAGGGACACCTGCAGATGTCCAGTTGTGTCCACTTTGATCTAAAGGACTGCACTCGATGGCCAGATGGACACAAGTAGCTCATGGGGACCGGGAGTCAGTGTGAGTCTGCGTTCGTAAGTGAGGAGGTGAAACCCACCTCCAGCAAACCCAGGTGAGGGTCCGGCTGTGGCGCCGCTGCCTCTGCTGCTGGTCACACTCACTGTATCGAAGGAATGAAGACATCAGAGGATTATCACGCCGTCTCAGACCAAAGTGTGTTAGCCAGTGGCAGAAAGCCCAGTAGGAGGTGAAGGTCTGAGGTCTGTCAGCAGGACAATGAGAAGACAAGAGAGGACCGTTTACAGCAGCCGGCAGAGACGCCACCTCCGTCCAGGTGAAACCTTCGGGCAGATGGAAGCTCTGAAGTAGAGGAGTGAAGAACCAGACATTTGCAGTAATTGTGTCCATGGTACTTTGTTTGCTTTTCTTCCTCAGTAACCTTGCACATTTTACTAAAATACCCTGATTATATAAAATCATTTGCATTTATTTCTGAAGATATTCTGAATTATGCACTTGAAATTCAAAAGGTGCCACTCAGCGGGAGAGTTGGGGTTAAAATCAAAGACAGCGACGTTCTTAATGAATGAAGGCTGGAGAACCGTTCTCAAGCAGGTGGATGTGCATGCTTCAGTTTTGCAGAGGTTTATGGTATTATGCAGCACTACGACGAGTCCCGTGCAGGGCGTAGCTCATCAGTCCGCCAGCTGTCAGAGCTGACGAGGTGCTGGATTAGCTCGCTGACTTTAGCAGCATCCCAGCTAAGTTGGACTGGGAGTGTGGTGATTGGCTGCTGCTGTGTCCGGGATCAGGAGCAGGCAGAAACTCTGACCCCTGTGTGTCTCAAACAAACCAAGAGGCTGTGGATATTAGTTCACTTCATTATCTGGGAGTTCAAACTTTTGCAGAGTGGAAGTGAGAAAAACAACTCCTGCTGAACGCAGCTGTCACGGGCTGCGGTGCGTGACCCGAGGGATTGATGGGCACTTCACCAGAGTGGTGGATGAGGCTGAGGCGTCACGCTGGGAAGGCTGTCACTTCCCTGCCGCTCCCTCACTGCCACGAGAGATTAAACACAAGTGGATGGGCAGATGGATGTCAGCGGCCTTCGTCTCAGGGCTGCAGCCGACCAGATAATCAGCTGCTGGACCTTAATGGAGCTCAAATCCAAGTGAGAAAGTTGTCTGTATTCAGACAAGGGCTGCACACGGGGCTCTGAGTGTGTGGCTCGTGTGTGTGTGGAGCATTTGAGGAAAACAGGTAACTGAGGACTATCCGCAGCAGCAACTGTCCTGCTGACACGTGCTCTCACCGGCGGCGTTGCTGTGGTCAAATAACAGATGGTTTCCAACGTCACGACTCCTCAGCTTGATGCCTCTCGTGTTCCTTTGGTGACATTCTGATTGACAGTTCATGAATGAAGCTCATGTTTCTGTGTTTCTGGCTGGAACTTGAACACATCTCACGCCACCAAACCCCCAGCTGGTGGTCGTACGAGGCGCTGCTCTGAGATCAGCTGGGCGAGTCACAGGAAGCCTCTGTAGCTGATAACCACTGGAACCACCACTGGCAGTGCAAGTGTCAGATTGGCTGGTGACATCATCAGGATTATAGAACCACACAGCTACTGAATTAGCATGCTACCGTCCAGCTTGACCGGCTCGTTTAAGTTAAAAATGCTAATTTGTGACCTCACATCCATGAAGCTACAATCTTTTCATTGTATTCACGGTGGCCCCCAGCAAGAAGGTTGTGGGTGGAGCCCCGGCTGGAGCAGGAGGGTGAGTCTCCATGTTCTCCCTGTTCCTGCTGGGTTCTCTCTGGTACTCCAGCTTCCTCCACAGTCCAAAGACATCAAGAGGGACCAGGTTAATCCAGACTCTAAATTGACCGTAGGCGTGGCTGGGAGAGCCAATGGTTGTCTGTCTATGGCTGCGTCCGCATTGCCAAGTAGGTCTGATGGTAGGTCTCAGAGTAGGTCGTAGGCTGTCCGAAACCACAACTGGCGTTAGATTAGTGTCTTGTAGCTCCGCCTCTTACTTTCACCAGTGGAGTTGAGGACAGCCTTCAGGTGTCAGGCCCCAAATCAGCATTCAGAAGCTAACCTGTTGGAACGAGAGGACAAACACCCCAAGGGGGCGTGTCCAGACCTGCAGACCAGGTCATCCGGATGACCTCAGACCAGGAGGCGTCAGTCTCCTCTCCCTCCACACATGACACCTTACATCACTCTCAGGTGCTGAATACGTAACCGTCACGCCATGTGCACCCAAACTAGACGTTCATTCACCTCAGTCAGTTTTCACTTGTGGAACAGAAACGCCCACAACTGACAGTTGTGAAGCGCAGCAGATATGAGGGGAGCTGCTGAGGAGGATCCAGGTGCAATGACGAAAAGAGGAGCTTCTTAACCCAAGAACGACGTCCGCCAGGGTCACGGTCGGATCGCTACCACGCAGAACGTCAACGTGGAAAAGAGTTAGATCGAGCTGATGGAGATGGACCCAGGCGCACTGCTGCCAGCCACATGATGGCACTCATCACGAGGCACCTTTCTGTGGTTGACGGGCAGCACTGCCGACCCGGTGCCATGAATACTCATAGTCCTGACAGTCACAGAAAATTCAAGGTCCTAACATTTTAATCTTCCACCATAATGAAAGTATGAACACAACTCACCTAAGCAATAATGGCAACAGCAAAGAGTAAACAATATTGACATTCTCAGGAATCTTGGCTCCGCCCAGCGCACGCGCTGCCCAGCAGTAACTAGCGTGGCTTCAGCTGGGAGCGAGTGGAGGGCCGGGTCATTCTGTCTGCTGCATTTCCTCCAACCAACATGGCGGAAATGTAGTTTTTAGATGAACTGACCCAATAGCCCAAACATGTCACGTGTACCTTGTCATCGTTTCATTGTAACCATTGCTCGTAAAATGCACACTGCCACCTACTGGACAAGAGTGTGTATGAGTTCATTCTCACTCCTGGTCACGAGAGCTCGTCGCCCTCAAGCCGTCATCAAGCTGAGACTGAAACCTGAAGCTGAGTCAGAACTTCCCAGCAATCAGTGTTTTCATTGGTAAATCCACTGATCAACTTGAGTGAGCAGCAGCGGGGAGGGACGGCGTCTGCTGAGACGGAGACCGGTGAGCACGCCAAGCTGGAGAGTTTTTAAGCTGCTCTTCAAAGGAAAGGGTTCCATCAGGAGCAGTCAAATGGCCAATTACCCTGATGAGAGCGCTCGCCACGAGAGCAGCACTGAGAGGGTTTGTCAAGAAGGCCTCTGAGAATTAGCTCTGTGTGTGTGTGTGTGTGTGTGTGTGTGTGTGGACAAACAGCGCTCTTTAATAATCTCAAACACTTAGATAATTAAATGTACAGACTGACTAAGAGTCACAGCGTCAGCCACTAACGGAACAGTGCAGTGAAATCTCTGCCATTTCCCTCTGCTCCCTCCTGGGTTGGTGAATGTGTGGTAGAACTGAGCAGCGTTTGGCTCCAGAACAGGCCAGACGGCCTTTGAGGGACCTGTTAGGAGAAGGGAAGGCAGGTGAGTGGACGAACCATCCGTCTGTCGTCAGCTAGCGCGCTTTCATTTTGTCCCGGTCCCTAAACTACGTTCCTACTTCTTCAGATCTTCGGCCTGAGCCACCTCCGGTGAAGAAACGCACGGAACCTGAAGGCCGGCGAGAAGGATCCTCCTGTGACCAAGTGAATCCTGCTCATCTGGGACTCTTCCTCTCCTCCCTTTCTCTCCTCTCCCTCCCCTTCCTCTCCAGGCCATCGACAGTAGCGAGGCTCCCCTCTCCCCCCTCAGCCCCTCCCTGCCCCACTTGCAGACTTTGCAGTACTTTACAGATATTAATGGGTGATTATACTCTTGAGTAATGACTGTACAACACTCAGTAAACGTGCTGATGAAAAAATATGTAAATTAACACCAAATACACAAAGTTAACACAATCAGTCGACTTGTCTGTTGACAACAAAACAGGCAACAAAATCCTGGCGGTGTTGTTCTCGTCCTGGCGGTGAGGAGGAGCCAGGCGGCGTTTGGCGCTGCAGGAGAACAGGTCCGAGCATGTGATGTTAAAGTGGAGATGCCGACTGACCTCAGACGCCAGCTGTGCTCATGCGCCAAGTCCTTGGGTTCACATTAGCAGCTGACAGGCTGTGATGTCATCGAGCGGCTGCGTGGACGGGGTGCGTACCATGAATGTGGCACCTTGGTTTGCTGTCTTTATTCTGGACGCAGATGTTTGCAGATGTGTCCTGACAGTTGTTCAGGATTCAGATGCAAACGTGCTTCATATGTGGAAGAGGAACGGTTCCCCGCAGAGCCGCGCTCTTCATCACACATCATTTGGTGACTAATTATCATTTGATTTCTCTTTTTCTTTCTCAAATCAGTTCATCTGACAGCCGCCCGCCGAGCCGGGACTCCAGCACTCACAACAATGTGCCTGATTATTCTTCTTTCTTTGGGTTTGTTGAAGACAAATGTCAAACGCGACTGACGAACCCTAAAACCAGCAGGGGCTCCCTCAAGCAGGGGTTCTCTACCTGGGGTTGGGACCCCTACGGGGGCCACAAGATTGTTTGTGGAGGAAACTACCAGCGCCTGGTATGACGTTCCCTGTATGGTCACACTGCAATGTGAAAGAAGCTGGAACTTAGAACTGAAAAGTGTCCAACTCTCCTTTAAGGTTCTCTGCCGGTCACATGGGAACGTTACCTTTCAGACCCTCACCTGGGCGCCACCTGCGTGTTGTGAACGTCCTCACGTGTCAACATTGTGTATACTGGGTTGGGACTGGGCGAGAGCAGTCGCACTCCTCCTCTCTCCTCCTCTTCTTTCTGCCTGACTATCATTCTTTGTCTCAACTTCTATCCAGCGCAGCTGTGAGCTCTCTACCTAAAACTAATCATGGAATTGATCAGCTGGTCTCTCAACGCTATTGACACCATATTTTCGACAAGGAAATCAGGATCAGAGGAACCTGCCTGTCCGCATGGAACCGACCCTGTGGGCTATGTCTTCGATTCCTGGGGGAGATGGCGTACCGCGTGCTTGACGCCTCTCTCCGTGGAGGACATCGAGGACCTCTACTTATTTGGGTTCATGGTTGTGGGGCTTCTCCTCCTCGGACTTGGAGGTGCCCTCAGTAGATGTCTATCTGACACTGCTGTTTCTAGATTTAAGGAGCTTATTCCAGCAGAGCTTGCTGCCACATCTTGTAATAATATATTGGGCAGTTATGCTGATTCCACCCCACCCAGGTGGACTATCTTGTGGACAGCACTGCAGCAGCACTCCTTGGGACACTTGATGCCGTAGCTCCCCTGAAGAAGAAGGTTATCAACCAGAAAAGAATAGTTCCCTGGTACAGCCCAGAGCTGCGTGCCTTAAAACAGAAGACCAGACAACTGGAAAGGAAGACACATTCCAGCCAGCACGAGGAAGTCCGCCAAGCCTGGAAGGAGAGTTTATTAATATATAAAAAGAACTCTGTAATGCCAGAAGCGCTTACTACTCGTCCCTGATAGAAAAGAATTAGAACAACCCCAGGTTCCTCTTCAGCACCGTGGGCAGGCTCACCAAGAACCATAGTGCTGTTGAGCCATGCATCCCCCCAACTCTCAGCAGTAACGACTTCCTTTCTTTCTTCACTGAAAAGATTGTGAATATTAGAACGAAGATTGCCAGTAATGGAGGATAGACTACAGTCCCATAGAAGCACCTCCCAGACTTGGTGCATACTTGGACAGCTTCTCCCCCATCGACCTGTCAGAATTAACTTCTGCAGTCGGTTCCTCCAAGTCAGCCACTTGTCTGCTGGATCCCATCCTAACAAGCCTCCTTAAGGATGCCTTCCCTCTAGTCAACACTTCTATATTAAATCAAATTAATCTTTCCTTAGTCTCAGGTTATGAGCCACAGGCCTTTAAGGTGGCTGTCATCAACCCTTTACTTAAAAAACCTTCTCTTGACCCAGATGTGTTAGCCAACTATAGGCCAATATCCAACCTCCCTACATCTCCAAGATCCTTGAGAAGGTTGCCCTGGAGCAGCTACATGAACATCTGCACAGCAACGAGCTCTTTGAAGCCTTCCAGTCTGGATTCAGGGAACACCATAGCACTGAAACAGCACTGGTCAGAGTCTCTAATGATCTCCTTATAGCTTCAGACAGAGGTCTTGTCTCTGTGCTTGTCCTTTTGGACCTCAGTGCTGCATTTGACACCATCGACCACAGCATCCTGCTACAGTGACTAGACCATGAAACTGGGATTAAAGGAACTGCCCTAAAATGGTTTAAGTCCTACTTATCAGACAGGTTTCAGTTTGTTAATGTTAATAATGACCATTCTGAGTATAGCAGAGTTACATATGGTGGACCACAGGGTTCAGTTTTAGGACCGATTCTCTTCACTCTTTACATGCTCCCATTAGGTGACATAATCCGGAAGCACTCGATCAACTTCCACTGTTATGCAGATGACACACAACTTTACTTGTCGATGGAGCCAGACGACACAAGCCAGTTTACTCATCTGCAAGACTGCCTGAAAGACATTAAATCCTGGATGTCTTCTAACTTCTTAATGCTCAATTCAGATCAAACTGAGGTAATCATTTTTGGACCTAAACACCACAGGGACACACTCTGTAATCGGATCTCTACTCTAGATGGCATCACCCTAACTTCAAGTACAACTGCAAGGAACCTTGGGGTCATTTTTGACCAGGACCTTTCCTTCAGCTCCCACATAAAGCATGTGACCAGGACCGCCTTCTTCCATCTGCGAAGTATCGCTAAGATTAGGAATATCCTTTCCCAGAGTGATGCTGAAAAACTGGTGCATGCATTTATCACTTCTCGGCTGGACTACTGCAACTCTCTCCTGTCAGGATGTCCTAAATACTCCCTAAAGAGTCTCCAGCTGGTCCAGAATGCTGCAGCGAGGGTTTTGACGGGAGTTAAGAAGAGAGAACACATCTCTCCACTTTAGCTTCTCTCCTTCCTGTAGGATCTAGAATCCACTTCAAAATCCTTCTGCTGACTCATCAGGCTCTCAATGATGAAGCTCCATCCTATTTGAAAGAGCTCATTAGTCCCTACTGTCCCACCAGAGCACTCCGCTCCCAGAATGCAGGTCTGTTAGTGACTCCCAGTATCAATAAAAACAGACTGGGAGGTAGAGCCTTCAGGTACCGGTTCCTCTACTGTGGAACCAGCATCTCTCCATGGGTCAGAGAGGCAGACACTTTAACTACGTTTAAGTCCAGGCTTAAGACCTTCCTCTATGACAGAGCCTTCAGTCAGGACTGGTTCAGGTAGCTCTGAACCATTGATAGCTATGCTGCTACAGGCTTAGACTGCTGGGGGACACATCAGGTTACATGAAGCCCTTCCCTCCTCTCCTCTCCTCTCTCCTCCTCTCCTCCCTGCACATTTTTGGAACTGTCATTACCACTACTTGTTCCACTTTGTAGTTTGGCCTTGGTGTCTCGCAGTCTCTCTGTGTTTCCACAGATCCACCAGAGCCCCAACCGCCGCCTGCATCGCCCCCCCCCTTATTCCCTACTGTTACACCGGCCTGCGCTCCCCTTCCATGAACCAGTCTACCATCCAGTCCTCCATCAAGCTGGCTTGCTCTCCCTGCCTCCCCTTCCATGAACCAGTCTACCATCCAGTCCCCCATCAAGCTGGCTTGCTCTCCCTGCCTCCCCTTCCATGAACCAGTCTACCATCCAGTCCCCCATCAAGCTGGCTTGCTCTCCCTGCCTCCCCTTCCATGAACCAGTCTACCATCCAGTCCCCCATCAAGCTGGCTTGCTCTCCCTGCCTCCCCTTCCATGAACCAGTCTACCATCCAGTCCCCCATCAAGCTGGCTTGCTCTCCCTGCGCTCCCCTTCCATGAACCAGACTGCCATCCAGTCCCCCATCAAGCTGGCTTGCTCTCCCTGCCTCCCCTCCCATGAACCAGTCTACCATCCAGTCCCCCATCAAGCTGGCTTGCTCTCCCTGCCTCCCCTTCCATGAACCAGTCTACCATCCAGTCCCCCATCAAGCTGGCCTGCTCTCCCTGCCTCCCCTCCCATGAACCAGTCTACCATCCAGTCCCCCATCAAGCTGGCTTGCTCTCCCTGCCTCCCCTTCCATGAACCAGTCCACCATCCAGTCCCCCATCAAGCTGGCTTGCTCTCCCTGCCTCCCCTCCCATGAACCAGTCTACCATCCAGTCCCCCATCAAGCTGGCTTGCTCTCCCTGCCTCCCCTCCCATGAACCAGTCTACCATCCAGTCCCCCATCAAGCTGGCTTGCTCTCCCTGCCTCCCCTCCCATGAACCAGTCTACATCCAGTCCCCCATCAAGCTGGCTTGCTCTCCCTGCCTCCCCTTCCAGAAGCTTCCTTCTTCAACTGTTACTAACATTTCCATGTTTCCTCCATTCTGTGTTATAAACTGTTTTCTTGTCTGTACCAACATCTCCTGCACGTCTGTCCCTCCTGGTGAGGGATCCTCCTCCCCTCCTCACCCTGAGGTTTCTCAGATTTTTCCCTGTTCAAGGTTTTCTATGGAGTTTTTCCTCAGTCGATGTGAGGCTCTGAGGGCAGAGGATGTTGTTATGATGCCATGAAGCCTGGAGACAAACTGGTGGTGAAAACAGGCTACAAAGAAAACTGCCTTGCCTTGCCTTGCCTTGCCTCACATACCGCAAAATTGGCAAGACGACGGCTGCCACCAGATCTGGACCTCCACAACTGACCGTCATTTACAACGCAATCATTGAGGCTGGCAGAGCGGGGCAACAACAGACTCTTGAACTGAAACGCAGGATGGAAACCATCTCGGAGCAGTTGGCCGCTTTGCGAAGAGGAGAGTGATGTTGAAGACCAGAAAATTTTAACTTACAATTTGGATTGGACTGAAAGAGAAGGCGGATTGGAATGTGTGCTCCTCTACCCAAACCCAAACACAGCTTCCTTATTGGCTACTGAAGGTCATCTGCCCACTGTTTATCCTCCAGGAGAACTCCTTCTGCCTTGGTGACGCAAATGGCACGTACTACCCCCCCCTCCCCCGTGTGTTCCTGACCCCCGCCTCTGCCCTCTCCACCTCCCTTGGGGTGGCAGCGCCTGTTGGCTGCAGCCTGCCCCGCCCGGGCTTGGCTGGCGCAGCTCTTGCTGCGACGCCTCACTCTCACTTGCCTCCATTGGGTCAACGGACTGCTCAAGTTTAGCGCACATACACAACAAATGTATATGTGCTGTTGTTAAATTTCTGAAGTGTAGCATTGTTACTTTCAATCTGTAACAATTGTGACTGCTTGTGATCGTTGTATCAGGCTTTGAGTTGAGTTGTGGAAAACAAATTTACCCTCGGGTACAAATAAAGAAACCTTGAACCTTAATGTTTCCACTGTTCTCTCCTGGACTCGTCTTCTGTGGGCCCAGCAGAATGTTCTGTGAGTGTCCAACAAATGTTCCTTGAAAATATTCCCTGAATGTTCCCAGAGAACATCATGAATGTTCCCTGAGAGTCTGCGGGGCAGGGGTCCACCGACGAACCTGGTCTAGGAGAGTTCTGTGAGCCCAAACCTAAATCAGAATCTTCCTTCTTAATTTGAGACACTCAGCGGTGGATGGAAACAGAACACAGCAAAAACCAGGCTGTCGATGTCAAGGACCTTTGGGAGGTCGTGCTTCACCTTCAATACCACCAGGCACTCCGCCCCCCCCCCCCCCCCCCCCACACACACACACACTTGCATGTATTCTTTCTTGCGCTGTGCCGTTGCTATCAGCCAGGGCAGCTGTATCGTAGCTGTGGACCTCATTGTCAGTGGGGTCTGTTGTGTGGAAAAGGACCGCCTGCTGGCTGAAAGCCCTCCAGGGTGGTAAATAACCAGGAGCCAGCGTGTCGCTCCTCTCTGTCACTGAAGGTCAGAGCTAATTTAGGCCGGTTTGGTGGGCGAGTGAGGAGGTGAGCCGACAGGAAGGGCGTGTTGGTGACAGGATGGGAGGAGGTGGGCGTTCAGCTGGGTTGCTATGTGTCAATGAGGCGTCGAGCTGCTCTGACACTGATAAGACGAGTAAAACAAAACAAAGGCGCAAACACACACACACACACACACACACACGCACACACACACGCATGCACACACTCCAAATCCAAATGCACCGCCCCTCTTCTCATACACACAAATTCACAAACGTGGTTTAATAACCTGTGTGTGTGAGTGTGTGAGTGTGTGAGTGTGTGTGTGTGTGAGCAGACCCCCATCCACCAGATGAAACCCCACCCTTCAAACCGTTCTTCAGCAACACTTGAATTTGAATCTAATTTCTAACGACTAATTGGTTTTCAGCGAATCTTCATCTCGGTTCTTAAACCAGAACCTTCAAAAGCTCCTTAATCGACTCGTCAATCAAATCCCATCAAAAGCCTACTACTACCACTATAACTACTACTACTACTACCACTACTGCTACTACTACTACTACTACTACTACCACTATAACTACTACTACTACTACCACTACTGCTACTACTACTACTACTACTACTACTACCACTATAACTACTACTACTACTACCACTACTGCTACTACTACCACTATAACTACTACTACTACTACCACTACTGCTACTACTACTACTACTACTACTACCACTATAACTGCTACTACTACTACCACTACTCCTACTACTACCACTACTACTACTACTACTACTACTACTACCACGATAACTACTACTACTACCACTACTGCTACTACTACTACTACTACTACCACTACTGCTACTTCTACTACCACCACTATAACTACTACTACTACTACCACTACTGCTACTTCTACTACCACCACTATAACTACTACTACTACTACCACTACTGCTACTACTACTACTACCACCATAACTACTACTACTACTACCACTACTGCTACTACTACTACTACTACCACTACTGCTACTACTACTACCACCACTATAACTACTACTACTACTACCACTACTGCTACTACTACTAAAACTACTACTACCACCACTATAACTACTACTACTACTACCACTACTGCTACTACTACTAAAACTGCTACTACCACCACTATAACTACTACTACTACTACCAATACTGCTACTACTACTAAAACTACTACTACCACCACTATAACTATTACTACTACTACCACTACTGCTACTACTACTAAAACTGCTACTACCACCACTATAACTATTAC
>NC_141339.1:1205000-1245000 GCF_037954235.1 Aulostomus chinensis
AACCTTTTGATAGAAAAGCTGCCTCACAGTCCAGTGGGGGGAGGGTTTGTGTGTGAGGGACACACAGGAAGCAGTTTTAGAATGAGAATATAGGAGTTCCATCACAAATACTCACTTGCAGAGATGCCCACTTGATCAGGGACAAACGCAGACTCACACTGCAGTGTTTGTGTCGTTTGTGTCACTTTTATGTTCTGAGGAGGGAGTGTTCGGTGCTGCGGGAGTGGCGAGGTGATCCCTGCTCTCAGGCCCACTTGCAAACCCCTCTTCAAAGGCGGCAGGGATGAACTCCTCTCCTCCAGATCCTCTCAGAACTGTTCAGCTGCCCGTCACTCTCCTGTCACGTGACATCGTAATCACCCAGCAGCCCCTCCCCCTCACCTGCTATCTCCTCTCCTCACAACTACAAAACTGCATTTACTACAAAACTGCTTTTACTACAAAACTGCATTTCCACCATATTACAGACAAATTGCGCAGAGGAACCTACTTCCTACCATGTTCTTGACCTTCGTGGAGCATTTGTAATCCAACAGGAAGTGGTGATCTCCTGGTTCCTCCACCAACAGGAAGTGGCCTTCGCCTGGTTCCTCCACCAACAGGAAGTCATCATCTCCAGGTTCCTCCTCTAGTCTCTTGTTAGCAACCCAGGTTCTTCAGACTCTCGTCTACACATAGCAGAGTTCTGATTGGTTCTCCAGGTTCCCCTCATGCACAGTTTTATCCCAGCAGCACTTCAACATTCCAGCTCATTCCTCCGTGTGTTCATGTGAGCACCAGTATCCTGCTGTTGTGTTGGAGCTGTGAGCTTCATTCTGTGGAGACAGAAGTCTGGACAGTGCTGATGACACCTGTCGACCAATCAGGACACAGATGAAGAGAAACCGTTTCAGTGTCGAGGCGCCACGATCACGTGAGCATCATCTCATGAATAAAATCAAACCAGAATGAGCCTCCAAACCACCATCACTAATTGGTTGGCCCCTCAGAGGACCCCCCCCCCCCCCCACACACACACACACACACACACACACACACACACGACATGTCACCCAATACACCACAGAGACTTTCCTGTAAACCAGAACAAGTAAAAGCAGCAGAAGTCGTCCTGGCTCTCAGGCGCCGCTCGACTCTGCAGAGTAAATCCGTTCGCGTCTCTGCCTGCTCGGTTGCTTGAGAGCCAGAACCTGCAGTGATGAATAAGTTAATTGGGCTTATTTGCATGCTGTTGAGTTTCGTGTGTTTGTCGCCACTCGAGTGCAACACTGAGTTTTGGAACGCCAACCGTCTGCTGAACCTCAGTGCTGCAACTTCAGAGTGATTTGCTAACGAAGTGTCAGCCGTGACTCTCCATTATTAACCTGGCGGGGGACCCTGGAGCTCTGATGGAGGTTCGTGGCTGGAACGTCGCTAAGGAGCCACTATGGTCGTCCTCTAGGAGAACCTTAGTGGCTACAATCAATATTTTCAAGCGCAGTCATAAAATGATGACGTGTGATGCGACACGTGAGCTGAGTTTGGGCTGGTCGTTCTCAGCTGATCCGTGTTTGAGTTCACTCTCGTCCTCCTGAGCAGACAAAGGTAGCACATTAAAAATGACCAGTCAATGATCCTGAGTGCGACGCCAGCACGCCACTGCAGCCTCAGGATTCCCGCCGTGTTTGCTCGTGACTGAACGCTGACGTCAGGTAACATCCTGGTACTTTTTAAGATTAACGTGCTCACATGACTCAATATTCCCATTAATGCAGACATCTTGATCAGGTGTTTACGTGTCACGATGTCCTCCTCCGAGTGGGTCAATCGTCTCACATCAGAACCTCCTTCACAACTTGATGATGTGTTACTGCAAAGACAGAGAAGTTCCCATGGCGAGGCGGCGGCCATGACTGATATCTGACCACAGAACAGGAAACTGTAACTGGACTCACAATGAAGACATTTACCAGCTGAGCCTAAGTCATAGCGCCACCTGGTGGTTGCAGGAAGTAAGCCTGATGGAACCACCATCATAATGACCATGTTTACATGCACGCTACATTCCTGTATTTATCAGGAAATGATGTCATGTAAACACCTGACATGACCTGATTAGGATCTTGTTCCTGTCACTAAAATCCTGAGTACCACACCTGAAATATGTCTGTATTTATGGGAATATCGAGCCATGTGAACACTTTGATCTGAAAGTACCAGGATGTTACCTGATGTCAGCGTTCAGTCACGGGTAAACACGTCCACAGCGGCGATGGAGACGCGAATCCTGAAGCTGCAGTGGCGTGTTGGCGTTGCGCTCAGGATTACTGATTGGTCGTTTTTAATATGCTACCTTCTTATTTTTGTTCATGAATCACTTTAATACACTTTACATGAAACGGGAGTTTAGCGAGGTTGCCTAGCAACGAACTGGAAGCGGAGCGGCTTCATCACGCGTGGTATCACCCACGCCGAGAATAGTTTGTCAGAGTACAACCAGCTAGCATGACGTGTGCATTATTCCCTCCGCCACGGCGCGTAGAAACACCGTCACCAGCGTATGGACCCCGTGTCAACGTAGTCAGTGACACCTGATGTACAGCAACGCCATGTACAGGAAGTGTGTGTTCTCTAGCGCTACCTAGTGGATGCATGAAATGATATTAGCACCACAGTGCAGTGTTACTCTGCTTGTTCAGAGAACACACACACTCACACACAGGCTCCGCCCACAGTGGCAGGCAGCTTTAATTAAGGTGCAGCACCAGCGAGCCGGGGCGCTGACCCTGGTGGAGGTCTGAGCTCTGGGAGGGTTTCTAGATTTGAAATGTAATTCAGTTGCGAGTCTCGTCTCGTTTTATTTCCTGCTCGTTTATTGTTTTCTTATCAGCTGATCAGTCCTAAGACACTCCAGCCTGCACTCCTCTTCTACTTCCTGCTGTTCTCGTCTCACGAGCGCAGTTGTTGTTCTCCGTGCTTGTTCCACCCACCCGGTTTTGCCGTCTGTCTTTGAGTCACGTCTCATTTTTTCATGGTTTGCTTTGTTTAATAAAGTACATCAAGTTGTTTCCCCATCCACGTGAGGGACGGCGAGGCTGGGGAGGGGAGGGATCACACCTGGGTGAGCCGGTCCTGCTACGTCTGGACTATCATGGAGGCTTCATGTCCTTGGTGGATGCTGCAGCTGCACCTGTATCCTCTCTGTTCAAGCTTCAGCTGGTCAAGAGCTGAAGCAGCGCCACTCCACTTCGGCGTCACGTCCTCGCTGCCGCACAGGATGTCTGTGCTCATACGACGCACCGTGTTATTTACTCATACTCGTATCAGGATGGCTGCGTACTCCGTTTTAGTACTCCTACTCTATCTTGTACTTCCACACGTTGCCACATTGAGAAAGAAAGAAGTTCCCTGTATGGTGAAGCCGCCTGTGCTGCTCTGCCTGACCTCTCTAAGAGCGATGGGCTGGCAGAGCTCATTGTCAGACGAACGTTGATTCAAGCATGAAACAATCTTTGTGTAGCACTTAAAAAGCTTCAGTAATTATGTGTGTGGCTAATTATTTATCTTGTTTTTATTAATATGGCTACTAATAAAGGAAGCGTCCAGCGTCTATAATTGGAAAGAGATTTGAGAACAATGAAACAGAAAATACAAACCCGCCCGTTAGCTTGACAGCTGTATCCTCGTTTGAGAGGAGGAAAACGCTTCGTGCACTCCGACTCGTCCCAGGAACAAAGCTTGATGTCATGAAATATTCAGTAAATGTTAAATAAGAGCTGATGAGATTTTCAAATGCAAAAGTAAAACATTTTGCCTCCAGGTTATATTGTAACAAAGCATATCCAATTAATTTCACTGGTGGCGCGCTTCAGTCAGAGGACGTCCTCCCAAATGGCATCTGAGGGTAACACTCAACCACTTTGGAGGAAAAGTGAGGTAAGTCGGACCCTCAGTTTCACGCTGATGGGCGCCATCTTGTAATCACACAACACTGGGAATGAAAACACACTTCAAAGCACGTAAAGTTTACTCCCGAGGTCGCCTTCATCCAGGCTGCTCGCTCATAGTTCCCTTGCTCTTTCTGGCCCTGTGGCGCCTCAGATGAACCCACCGCCATGTTGCTGTGTAGAACGCTACCTTTCCTTTCTCTCTTTGAAACTCTCTTCCTCCTCCTTGGTCCTGGAACACAACCTCACGTGTCTCAGACTTGCCAGAGTGGATTCCCATCGACTAGGCCGAAGGGAGCGGACCACCCCAGGTCGTCCATCCATTAGCCGACGCTCCTGGAAAAACCAACGTCTGTCCCCGCCCCCGCTGGGTGACCTCAGCTCCCTCGCCATAGCCCGACAGCGCCCAGGAGTGACGCAGGTTTCTCACTCGCAAAAGATGTCCCAGTCCTGTGAAGTGGGTTGATAGTGTTAGACCCGTTTTATCGTTTGTAGCAGTCAAACTAATTCAGAGGAAACGGTTGGATTCAATAATCAATAATAATGATAATCAATAATTGCTGATCATAATTTAGAATGTGTCTACCTTAGCGGCACTCCAAGCTCTTTACAGTGTCGTCTCAGTCACCCGTTCACACTCTGATGGTGGAGCTGCCATGCAAGGCACCGACCTGCTTATCAGGAGCAATTATGGGTTCAGTATCTTGCTCAAGGACACTTGGACATGGTCACCGGGGTCCAGGATCGAACCAGCGACCCTTCGGTGGCCAGATGGCCACCCCTGAGCCACGCCGCCCATGGCTGACAAAAGTACTCTGACACGGTTCAGACACAAAAAGCTAACTAGTATCTATCATGCGTTTAATGATTCCTCACAGTTGGTGACTTGGAGGCTTCAGCATCACTGCACCAGGATCAGTCACAAATCCGGCTCCGAGGACCGGCTCTGAAATCTGATTTGAGAGACATGATTGACACCTCCCCTCCTAGGGTGAAGACAGTCCTTCAGTGTGAAATATCGTTTTACACAGTGGAGCTCACTGAGGAACAGGAGGAAACATGTTTTGGCCCAGAGGTCAATTTTAAAGAGGAACCAAACACACAGAGGTATAAGTACTATTGAAATTCACTGAGAGAGAAAAAACTGTGGAAACACAACAAAATGAGATGAAGTAGTGTAGAAAACAGAACTAAAGAACAAACAGAGCTTATGACAGCAAGAAACAGGTGGAGAACGTGAGGGCGGGGACCAAGCTGAACAGGAAGGAAGTTCTCAATCTACATTCAAGTTCCCTTGACTCTGAGTCAGCGAGTGTTGAGTTAAACCGCTAACGTTAGCTTCCCACCGCTAACCAATGAACTCCCCTTTAAACACCATCAAAGTGGAGTTCATTGGTAGTCATTAGGGAAGTCATTACGACTACAAACATGGCTCACCCAAGACATGCTATTATCCTGTTGGACTACAAACATACCTCACCCCTGTCATGCTAACATCCTGTTGGACTACAAACATACCTCACCGCTGTCACGCTAACATCCAGTTGGACTACAAACGTGCCTCACCCGTCACGCTAACATCCTGTTGGACAACAAACGTGCCTCACTGCTGTAACGCTAACATCCTGTTGGACTACAAACATGCCTCACCCCTGTCACGCTAACATCCTGTTGGACTACAAACGTGCCTCACCCCTGTCACGCTAACATCCTGTTGGACTACAAACGTGCCTCACCCCTGTCACGCTACACGCTAACATCCTGTTGGACTACAAACGTACCTCACCCCTGTCACGCTAACATCCTGTTGGACTACAAACGTACCTCACCCCTGTCACGCTACCATCCTGTTGGACTACAAACGTACCTCACCCCTGTCATGCTAACATCCTGTTGGACTACAAACGTGCCTCACTGCTGTAACACTAACATCCTGTTGGACTACAAAGGTGCCTCACTGCTGTAATGCTAACATCCTGTTGGACTACAAACGTACCTCACTGCTGTAATGCTAACATCCTGTTGGACTACAAATGTACCTCACCCCTCTCATGCCAACATCCTGTTGGACTACAAACGTACCTCACCCCTGTCACGCTGACATCCTGTTGGACTACAAACGTACCTCACCCCTGTCATGCTAACATCCTGTTGGACTACAAACATACCTCACCCATGTCACGCTAACATCCTGTTGGACTACAAATGTACCTCACCCCTGTCACGCTAACATCCTGTTGGACTACAAACGTACCTCACTGCTGTAATGCTAACATCCTGTTGGACTACAAATGTACCTCACCCCTCTCATGCCAACATCCTGTTGGACTACAAACATACCTTACCCCTGTCACGCTAACATCCTGTTGGACTACAAACGTACCTCACTGCTGTAATGCTAACATCCTGTTGGACTACAAATGTACCTTACCCCTGTCACGCTAACATCCTGTTGGACTACAAACGTACCTCACCCCTGTCATGCCAACATCCTGTTGGACTACAAACATACCTTACCCCTGTCACGCTAACATCCTGTTGGACTACAAACGTACCTCACCCCTGTCATGCTAACATCCTGTTGGACTACAAACATACCTTACCCCTGTCACGCTAACATCCTGTTGGACTACAAACGTACCTCACCCCTGTCATGCTAACATCCTGTTGGACTACAAACATACCTTACCCCTGTCACGCTAATATCCTGTTGGACTACAAACGTACCTCACCCCTGTCACGCTAACATCCTGTTGGACTACAAACGTACCTCACCCCTGTCACGCTAACATCCTGTTGGACTACAAACGTACCTCACCCCTGTCACGCTAACATCCTGTTAGACTACAAACGTACCTCACCCCTGTCACGCTAACATCCTGTTGGACTACAAACGTACCTCACTGTTGTCTGCTCCAGTCAGATCAGTGATCCAGTTCAGCCTCATCAGGCTTGGCGAAAGGTCAGGTGACATCGGTCAGACATTTTACTTCTGACGTTAACCAGCTGGGTTTGAGTCTCATTATTCCTCTCTGATTTCATCCTAGCTGAAGTTTATGGTTCATTGATAACATCCCATGTTAATAATTAGTAGTTTTACTGCATCTCTGGTACCATATATTATATTTATAATGATGTGCTGAAAACTAGTAGTAAAGTTATTGTAGTATTACGTTTTTACAGCACATTCATTATTGATAATATTGGAGAAAGGAGCCGTCACAACTGTCACCTGAGAGCAGGAGCTTTTATCAGCTTCAAATATGATTATTTCATGGAATGAGTTCCTTGTTGTACTTTTAGCACACAGAAAATATAACTGTTTATTTGCAAAATCAGATAAAAGTCACTTGATGTTTCCAGCGGCAGCAGGACGACGTCTCTCCCCCTCTCTTTCTGACAGTGAGTCATTGGCTCCTTTCTGTCTGTAGCAAGTAGAGATGAGCCCTGACTGTGAGGAGCGATCAGCTGACACACCTGTTGGCAAATACTGTTTCAGGGTCCTCAGAGGAAGTCAGACCCCACCCCCCCACCCCCCCACCCCCGGCACTGAGATACAAAGGCACCTATCAACCTATCAGGTAATCAGAAAGTACATAGACGAGGCTCCGCCCCCTGGATCCAGCTGTACTGCTTGAGTACGCGTGGCTCCTAGCTGGAGCTTGAGACGCCTGCTTTCATCCAACTTTCCTCGCGCGCGTCACAGGATGATAAAAGGTTCCCTGGGGCAGGAAACCCTTTAAGAGGGACTCATTTACAAGGCCCGGCGTTTTAAGGATGTGTGTTGAACATCTGTGCAGCATGCAGGCAATTTGATAGAAGACTCGCACGGGGAAGTTAATTAGCAATATGGATCGAGCCTAATGAATACGTCAAGTGTATCTCGAGATGTAAAAGCACTGGATGCTCCAATTAAATACAACTCTTATTTGAACCACATCTAAAAACCCGCACGCGCAGTTTTACATGATAATTAGACACATTTCAGGGATCTCATTTGTAGAGCACAAGTCGTCCCAGCCGCCTCGCCGAGCGAAACACCAGGCTCCTACAAAAATACACTCTGATTTCTTTTATTATTTCTTTTTCAGTGTGATGGGAAGTAATTTGCTGTAATGCGTGATCAGTGTGTTTGAAAGAGCTTTTTCATCTGTCTGTCTGTCTGTCTGTCTCCCTCTCTCTCTGAGGGGGAGCCCTGCTCTTCCTCTTTCTCTGCAGCAACACTGAAGCTCAAAGCCCTCAGATCTCTCGTCCTCACCTTCCCTCCCGCTCCTCCTCTCAGCCATGTGTCTTCTTTCTCATGACTCACCTCAGTGAGGTGTGTTCACCTGGAAACACCTGAGCCGAGTCCGGGGGGGCTGAAGACACACAAAGAACTGAAAGCTCCAGGAGGATAATTCACTCCAGCACATGTGTAAAGGAGAACAATGGTGCCAGCTATTGTTCTAATGAGTGTTTCAGCTGGTGAATAAGTGATGAGCGTGTGACCGCCCACTCTGCCCACATTTGTTTTAATAAAAGGTTCGTCGCTGCACCATTCCAGACGTTTAGCTAAATCTGCCCTGAAACATCTGGGTCATTAGCGTGATGAGCCTGTAGTTATCGTTGTCTGTTTTTAAGAAAGAATAATAGGTGGTGTTGTTCTCCAGATGGCCCAACACTTGGTGTTTATCTGTAAGAAAACTTTGATTTGCAAAAACTGCAAGCCCACAATTATTCACAGTAACGACAGGCGCGTTGTACCAGCGACACAACAAAGCTGATGTCACGCATGTTGAAATCACTTCCTTCAAAAAGGGTTTTTGTCTCCAAATAAAAAAAATGTTGGAATGTTTGGTGAAGCAGTTGATCCAAACCTGGTTGAATATTGGTGCTAGAACCTAGATGGCACCAACTCTAGCCGTTAGCAATAGGAATTAGCAGTGCTTTGTAAAGCAACACTGTTTTAGTTCCTGTTTTATTTTGAAATCACTTCCATCTTTGTATGCTCTACATCCTGCCTCTTGTGTGATTTCATCCATCCTGTGACAGCCATCCATCCATCCATCCCTCCATGTTCTCCTTCTTATCCTGTAAAGGGTGGTGGGTGGAGCCTATCCCAGCTGTCATTGGGTGAGAGGCGGGGTTCACCCTGGACGGGTCACCAGTCCATCACAGGGCCATCAGGAGCAGTTAGGGGTTCGGTACCTTGCTCAAGGACACTTGGACATGGTCACTGGGGGAAGTGGGGATCGAACCAGCGACCCTACGGTTGCTAGACAGCCACTCCACCTCTGAGCCACGCCGCCCCTCGAGCTGACCGTTTTCATCTGAAAACAAAGCAAACGAGGCTCAGCCTTCCTTCAGTCTCTCACCCGCTGGGTGGAACATGAGTTCCTGCTGCAAAGGTTCCACTTCCATTTTGTCCTATTAAGGGTCATTATGTCGTTTGACGGTAATTTCAAGGTCTCGTGTTCATTTTCATTTGTGTTCCATTCATTCATTTCATAAATGGCTTTGAGGAAATCTTGAAAAAAACCCTGAAAAGAAGATTAAGTTCGAAAGCCATTTTATGCTGAATTGAAGCAAAGATGAAAGAAAAGCACGATGGCGTCGGATAAGAACTCATCCAACAGGCTTCACCTCGTCTCTGCTCCTCTCACGTCATCTCGATTCAGAAGTTGTTCCGTCAGCTTTATGAGTACGTTGGGCAACGTAATCTCCCGGCAACGTTTGGGTTCACTCATAAATCAAACATGTGGAACAATAAAAGTCATGTGACTGGGACGTGGCGAGCCTGGCAGCTCTGCTCACTGAGGACCTTCCTCTTCAGAGAGACGACGGAGAGAGAATGACATTCAGAGTAGCAATAAAGTCGGCGTTTAATGCTTGACTGATGGTTCCCATCACAGCGAGGACATCAAATAAAATGATGTGCCAAAGCGTGGCGGCTTTCAATCATGCTAAAGGTCACAGGTACGGCTCCTCTGACAGGCCGGCTCTGCCCGACTGATGGAAGGCGGAAGAACGGCCGTCTGCTTCTCCGGGAGTAAACACTGAAAAGACGCCTGGTTGCTGTTGGTCAAAACTGACACAGAGATGAAAAAATTCCAATCGAATTTGCCAGCTTCCATTTCATCTTCGCTACGTCCTGCGCTTGTTTCTGTGGTTCCTGCGATGACTGGACAAACACGGGGGTCGTTCTCAGGTTTGATCATTCACTTCATCAGTGAATGATCAAACGTGCGATCAAAATACGGGGACGAGTCCATGACTCCAACACACACACACACACATACACACACACACACACACACACACACACACACACTACTACTGGGAGGACTGTGGAGCTGTGGGCCCAGCAGGAGTTACAGAGGGAGTGCGGCGCCTTCGTCATTGCGCTCTCAACACAGACCGCCGACCTTCCAGTGGTGGCCCAGCTCTCACTTGAGCCCTCCCACTCAGACGCTCACTGCTCTGCACCGGTGGCGAGCTCTCGCAGCCACTGGAACCACTGAGCAGTCTGACTGGAACGGTTAAATAATCACAATTTTCAAGGACGTCTTGACAAATGTGACTCTCTTAGTCTGCTCCATCTGTCTGACTGACATAATGACCAATAATAACTAGATATGGACAAGAAGGTTTGGCATCATGAGAGGACGAGAGAGACAGCAGTGACGCGCTGTCAGACCCAAGAATGGGGTTTTCTTTAATTTCCCATCTCAGCTCTGCTGTGCTGTCACTCCCTGAGTCGCCCTCCTCTCCTCTGAGGAGCCACGGCATGAAACCAGGAACAATGTCTGTCCTAATGACTGACGTTCACGTCAGAGACGAGCTGCTGCCCACACACCAACCGCCGAGATGCTGAGGACAACCCTTCTTTTTATCTCCTGTCTCACACACACACACACACACACACACACACACACACACACACACACACACACACACACACACACACACAGGCTGGTCTCCAAGAATGAGTAATGGGCCATTCAGAACATTGATGTGGAGCAGCAACATGGCCGAAAACGACAGAGCCGTCGCAACGCTCCAGCGTTCACATCCGTGTTGCATTTTTTGCTGCTGAAGCTCCAACATGGCTGCCGCACCTTGGTTTACTCAGTGTCACGTCCCCATGGTCACGGGCATGGGGGCGTGGCATCAATTGTGTGACTTCCTTCCCTTCTCAGGTTGGAGCTTTATGGGGCGGAGCTGCTGACTAATTGGGAGCACCTGGGCCCGGCGTCTCCCAGCTATAAGGCAGGCGGCCAAGCTGGCCAACGGGCTCTCGCTCCTCCTCCTCCTTCCTCCTGGCCCACGTTGGAGCGATGGTTGCGTTCCTTGAGTTATGTCTTGTTTAGTTCTCTGCATCCATCACACACACACACACACACACACCCTGTACACTCATGCACACACTCGCGCTCACACGACTGATAACCACGCTCCATTGTACGTTACGGTTTGCCTTGTGTTGATCTTGCGTTGTTAATAATAAATTATGAGTTGTGTTTCACGTTGACTCCGCGTCTCCCTCCTGCGCTGTCACGACCTCTGAGCCGGGTCGTGACAGCGCAGAGAGAGGACATCCTCCTGATCGCAGCAGGTGCTCGTCGCGAGGCGGCGCCACCAACCAGACACCAGGAAGAAGAGCTGGATCCCATCTCCTCGGCCGTGCCGTTGTCACCTGGATGGTGACGCGCTAACCTTCTCCTCATGAAAACAAAACCAGCTCATCTTGTGGCGTTTTTTTGAGTGAGTGATGAGGTGATCCAGCAGCACGCGTGACGACCGCCGTCACCGAGACCAGAGGACTTACTTCTCCACACACATCTTTCTCCATGGCAGCGCGTTACCACGCCCTCACTGTGATGACCACAGACCTCAGCCTCTCAGAGGATGAGACTGATCAGACACAAGTTCAGTCCTGCTCCCTGCTAACTCAGCCCCCCCCCCCCCCCCCCACACACACACACACACACACAGCCAGTGCTGTGAATGGAGTGCTGCTCCCATGCTTCCACTACACAAGCCCCGCCCCCTCGCCCACCGCCATCGTCTTTCCTTCAAAAGTTTAGGGACATTGATGTGATTGACATCTCACCACAGAAATGTGATAAAGTTTGGCTGCACTCCTCTTCCTCTTCCACACTCTTCCTCCTCCACACTCTTCCTCCTCCACACTCGTCTTCCTCCTCCACACTCTTCCTCCTCCACACTCTTCCTCCTCCACACTCGTCTTCCTCCTCCACACTCATCTTCCTCCTCCACACTCTTCCTCCTCCACACTCGTCTTCCTCCTCCACACTCATCTTCCTCCTCCACACTCCTCTTCCTCCACACTCGTCTTCCTCCTCCACACTCGTCTTCCTCCACACTCGTCTTCCTCCTCCACACTCCTCTTCCTCCACACTCGTCTTCCTCCTCCACATTCCTCTTCCTCCTCCACACTCGTCTTCCTCCACACTCGTCTTCCTCCTCCACATTCCTCTTCCTCCTCCACACTCGTCTTCCTCCACACTCATCTTCCTCCTCCACACTCATCTTCCTCCTCCACACTCGTCTTCCTCCTCCACACTCCTCTTCCTCCACACTCGTCTTCCTCCTCCACACTCTTCCTCCTCCACACTCCTCTTCCTCCTCCACACTCGTCTTCCTCCTCCACACTCCTCTTCCTCCACACTCCTCTTCCTCACATCATCATGATTAGCACCATTGTCCTTTTACAGCCTCTCATTAAATGAGAAGTGCTGAAGGTTGCTGTTGCAGTCGCCTTCATCCAAAACAAGCACTCTACATTTAGCGATATGCAAATTAGCATCACATTCAATACCATTTACTCATGCTGAGACACTCGTTGTTCTGTGGCTTGAAGGATTCCTTCACGACATCAGCCAATGTGTGTGTGTGTGTGTGTGTGTGTGTGTGTGTGTGTGTGTGTGTGTGTGACAGAGAGAGGAGATGATGTATCAGTGTGTTAGCAGGCTGCTGCGGTGGTTTACAGCTCATGACGGAAGCTGGCCTAAACACACTGACCTTTTTGTGTTCTTGTTAAATTGACTTTCTTTAAAGGGCACTGCTCCTCAGCTGAATGTCAGCGCTGGATTGAGCCTCTTGTCGGTTCTGTGCTGCGCCTCTGCAGTCCTTCCATCTGCTAACTCTTCCGTGTGGCTGGATAAAACACCCCTCTGGATCAGCACATGGTGTCACGCGCCTCTCCAACTCTGCTACACTTCCTAGATATCAGAGACATTCTCTCTCCCACAGAGGAGTGTCATGCGAGTTTGGTGTGAACGAGAGCTGTGATTGGCTGCTGCTCCCCGAGAACCTGTGCGGGATTCGCACTCTAGATAATGGATGATGGAATGTGCTGAGTGGTGATGTGTCACACATGCCGGAGTGAATAACGCAGCATGCAGACAAGAGCTTTGTGGCCGCGTGTGCTGGGAGTGTTCAGTGAGTCGCCCACCATCATCATCTCATCTTGGCAGCCACTGACCATCAGCACAGCTCCGCCTGAAAGGAGGGTGCTGCATCCAGCTGGGGTGATGGGGGGCCTCTTTGTCCTGATCATCGATCGGCCACTAACGGGTAGAGATACAGACACTCCCCCCTGCAGGTCTCGGCTCTGGTTGTCTGGCTGACTCCTACACTCCTGGACTTCTCTTCGCCTCCCCAGGACTCCTGTGACCGCCAGTAAAGGACCGGCTCCATATTAACATTCCTGAGATGCCCTGGATAAGGTCACCCTGCCCCCCCCCCCCCCCCCCATCCCTGTATGACCCGGCAGCATGATGAATGAGCCCACCTGGTATTGTTGTTACTGGGGGGTTGGTGAGGGACCAGAACCAGCCGTGATGCCACAGACATCTTAGCACCGCCATAAACAAACGCTTATTTACACATCCAGCAGGCATTCAGGATGTGTCGCAGGAAAACTTGTATTTATTCATTTTAATCTGTGCTAACTCCTGCAGGCCATGGCTGCTAAGCGCTCCACTATGTTCACCTGCTACTCGCTAACCTGCAGCTGGTTCATTCAGCTTTAATCTGCATGAATTCCAGCTTGATGAGCGCAGTGAACCAAGAGAGTGACGTTCCAGGTTGTAAAATTTGTCTTTGTTAGCGGTTCATCCCCAGAGCCAGACAAGAAGATAGTGACCCCTCTCCAGGAAGCCCACGCTAGTTAGCTGAGCTCAGTGTGTGGCAGTGGGTGGGTTAGGGTTAGGACAGCCCACTCAGATGGCACCAGTCCTCTCAGGATTGGCTCGCGAAAGGATGACAGCCCCTTTAATACACAAACTGATGCGTTTTCAGATCATTCTGGCAGGAGGACAAATCCAAATAGTCAACAACACACTCAGACAGATGGATCACTTCATCCAAACTGACCCTCAGAGGCTACCGTACCTCCTTGAACCATCTGGGAATTCATTCACTGGCTGCTCTGAGGAAAATGCCTCAGTGAGGCTCAGACAACCTCCACATTGAGATCATTCACCCTCTTTGAAAGACCGAGCACTGTTTCCCTCCTGCTGCACACACACACACACACACACGCACAGAGGGAGAGAGAGAGGGAGTGCCATTAGCAATTGCTGATCTATCAGACAGAGCAAACACTCACACTTTTAATATTTAATAATGCCAAACATGGTCTGGCTTCAAGTGCCTGTAAACACACACACACACACACACACACACACACACACACACACACACACACACCAGTTGTATGTGTGTGTGTGTGTGTGTGTGTGTGTGAACATGCACTGAGCAAACAACTCCTGGTCAAGTGGCGAGCTGCACACGTGCGTGAACTGCCAGTATAACGAGTGTTGTAAAAGCATCTTTGGTGAACATTAAAATGGACAAACCTCCAACTCAGCCAGTCATAATGTTTAAAGTTCTCTTTGCCGTTATGTTAAACAAATCTGCCCCGGAATGTAACGACTTCCCGTGCCTGAGGCTCGCCGCTCCATCAAGTTGACATGAAGTGGCATCACAGGTTCGTAGAATCCTGCTGACGGACAGACGGAACGCAAATCCTCAAACCTTGTCTTCTGCAACATTTATGTAAATGGACTCAGTTTTATAGAGCGCTTCTCTACCTTAGCAGCACTCCAAGCTCTTTACAGTGTCGCCTCATTCACCCGTTCACACTCTGATGGTGGAGCTGCCATGCAAGGCGCCAACCTGCTCATCAGGAGCAATTATGGGTCCAGTATCTTGCTCAAGGACACTTGGACATGGTCACCGGGGTCCAGGATCGAACCAGCGGCCCTTTGGTTGCCAGACGGCCACTCCAACCCTGAGCCACACCACCCTTTATGTGTGAGACTGAAGATGCAAACCAACGCCTGTGATGACACCGGGGTTCGGATACCACAAATAGCCTCTGTCATCATGTGGGGGGGGGGGGGGGGCGCGCACACCATTAGACCAGCCCCCCCCCCCCCTCAAAAGATCTGTTGCATGGCCACTGCGATGACAACATGGCGGAGGAAGTTGGTGTGTTTCAAGTGTAAGACTGAGGTGTGGATGTGTAGCTCTATCACCAGGATAGTGGGACACCCCCCCACGAATGTGTCTGGAGTAGATCGGCAGTGTCAACGTGGCTCCTCCCCCTCTGTCCTCAAACACCGAGAAGAAAGAGAAGCCTTTCCTGGCCACACACACAAACATTTCCAGTAAGAGCTCTGATCCAGTTAGAGTGCTGCTGCCTGTGGGTTTTCCCATTAATTCCCTCCATCATTTCATTGTTCCTCCCTCCTCCCTCCTCCCTCCTCCCTCCTCGACGATCCATCCACTCATTCACTCTGATTCTCGGCTGCTGATATGCTGAACTTTTTGGAGAAGGAAGCTGTGCTGCATCAAGGTCAAACATTTTGAGAAGGTCTCCCATGAAATCCCAAACCCGGAGTGAGAAAGAAAACTGCCCCTGTTGGGGGTTCTAAGGTAGAAAGGTCAGTGACATCATCGTTGACTTTGTGTTTGCTGGGAGTTGCTCTGCTGCACCTGCTTAGCTGCAGGAGCTAGCACGATGCTGATGAGCTCAGCTGAGCAAACTCACCTCACAATACCTGAGCACCACACACACACACACACACACACACACACACACACACACACACACACACACACACGCACACACACTCAGCTACACACTGACATCCACCTCCCTCCTTGACCAAAGCTGGATCGACCGCAGCAGAGCCGACTGAGACAGAATCTTGATCCAAACTATTATCTTCCCTTGCAGCAGTTTGGTAAACAAGTAATTCGTCCAATAATCAGGCGGCGAGGCAGCAGGGAGAAGTCATCGCCGGGTGCAGGAAAACAAGGCCCAGGGCCGACTGAGCAGGTGAACTTATCTCAAGGACAGATGAGGAGACAGCGGAGAGGGACAGGGGACACCAGGACAGAGGCAGCGGCTGAAGAGGCCAATCTTTCAACATCAGGAACAATGATCGCAGAACAGCCAGCTAGCATAGCATAGCTGCGCTTCCTGACCCGTCAACGCAGAATCCCTCTGAAATTTGCTGAGCTCAGAGTCTCTCTGTTGCTCAGTTTCTTCTTCGTCTGCTTCTTCTGCTTCAGGGCGGTTGGCGAACCAGCTGATCAGTGCATTACTGCCACCTGCTGGACGGAAGTGTGGAGCGAAGGACTATCAGCTGCTCTATTTTCTGTCGGCAGCGATTCTTCACGCTGATGAGCTTTCTCAACACAAGCTTTGCTAATTCACCATTAAAGAGGAATACTTACAAATTATGCAAATATGCAAATGAGGCAAAACACGTTAATTGTGTTGCATAATGGGAACACATGCATATTTGATTTTATTCTATCATGCAACAAAAAAATTGCTTTGATTTTTGAGTGAACACAAAGTCTCAACACTACCAAAACATCAGGGAGTGTAGGTCAGAGACTTCATGAGTCTCCAGGTCCGATAGATGATGCCAGAGAAGGACGAGCTGAGCGAGCTGAGCGAGCTGAGCGAGCGGGTCCTGACGGCTGCAGTGAGACGCGGTTCACTCAAGGTCGCCTGACAGGAGGAATCATCCACGCTGTCAGTCTGCAGGAATCAGCTCTGTGTGTGTGTTTCTCTGTGTGTTTTTGTGTGTGTGTTTCTGTTAGTGTAAGTGTTTCTGTGTGTGTGTGTGTGTTTCTGTTAGTGTAAGTGTTTCTGTGTGTGTGTGTGTGTGTGTGTGTGTGTGTGTTTCTGTTGGTGTGTGTGTGTGTGTGCGTGTGTGTGTGTGTGTGTTGCTAGCTGATACACTGTATTTCTTGAATTTTACCTCAAACATCTGCTATCAGCATCAACCGGCTTCCTTTCTGGTAAAACTGACATGTCCAATGTTCCTCAGCATCAATGATTGATCTTCAAACGGTTCCTTTGGGTTCTCATCCCCAGAATCACTGCAAATACACCAAAAGCAGCATTCTCCTTCCACAGAGAGCTCAGTGTTTCCCTCCTGGCTCCCCTGGCAGGACGCTCCATCCTGGTTGATGACGGCAGGAGCTGAAGTATCTAATTGCTCCATGTATATTTTAAATCAACATCTCTGGAGAGGCTTTGTGGAAAATTCCAGCAAATCTCCCTCTGTCTCTTTTCTCAGCCCCGAAGACAAAGACATTTAAATATGCATGAGAATTTTGGCGGCGGGAAGCACCGTTGCCAGGCCAGAGCTCCTCCTCATCTGTGACAGGAGGGAGCTGCCGCATCTCCTCCAGCTGGTCTCCGTCCACAAGACTTTGCTGCTGTCGTAACTCAACAGACCTCCTGCTCTGGCGTAGGCCGGAGAACTCCTCCAGGTTTCTGTGCGTGACGCTGTTGGGACAATTGAATTTTTTATGCTGAGTTTATATCCAACAAGTATAATTCAAGAAAGTGGATGTAGCAAGAACTTCCATCCATCCATCCATCCATCCATCCATCCATCCCTCCATGTTCCCCCTCTTCTCCTGTTCAGGGTGGTGGGGGTGGAGCCTATCCCAGCAGCCTTCCCCCTGGACAGGTCACCAGTCCATCAGGGCCAACACATAGAGACAGACAACCATTGGCTCTCCCAGCCACGCCTACGGTCAATTTAGAGTCTGGATTAACCTGGTCCCTCTTGATGTCTTTGGACTGTGGAGGAAGCTGGAGTACCAGAGAGAACCCAGCAGGAACAGGGAGAACATGGAGACTCACCCAGAAAGACCCCGTGCTGCAGCCGGGGCTCCACCCACGACCTTCTTGCTGGGGGCCACAGGGAGGACCACTGCTCCACCGTGCTGGCCTTGAGCAAGAACTTGAATGTAGCACCTCCTCTAGACCACATGGATATTCTGCTACAAGTGATGTTGGAGGAGGTCAAGAGGATTGTTTTTTTCTTTGGTGCTTGGTGCTTCTCTAGTATTTATGCTAACTAGGTTCTAATGGTTCCCTCGCCTCCACTGAACACTGCTGCTGTGGGATGTTGCTAATTATGTTGGTTGCCATAACAGAACCTCAATATTTACTCCCGCTAACATAATATTGCATAAATCACCATTGTTATGATGATTCTGAGGTACACGTAAGAGGAACCTCATGTTCTAAGCTGGGCAGATGGTGACAACATGGCCGTTACACTGCAACCTGGACGGTACTTCTTTGGCTCTTGCCCCCTTCTCACACACGCCGCTTCCGGTGGCGACCATCACGGCCGCCTTCCCTGAGGCCTGTTTGATTGAATCCTGTCTGCTCAGTTCAAAGGGCCACGCCAATCAAGTCTCATCGCCATGCCTCCTGCCCAGGAATCTCGTTATCAGTTCCATCATGAAGTACTTCCCTAGAATACTGGCTGTACATAGTTCTGTGTGTGGTAGTATCAGCTAAATGAAGTAAAACTCCTACGTGATGTCTTCCTGCCCCCTTTCTCTCTCTTCCAGTCTAAATGGGCCAAATGAGAAGCATCTAACAATCCTGCACTCATTCAGTTTTAACCTGGTTGGTCCAGTTGGCTCTCGGAACCAGAATCAGGACCAGTCAGAGCCCAGACCCCGGAGGCTCTCATTACTGAGTCTCGCTGCCACCCTGACTTACTCCTGACATGATGACATGTTCTGATGGTCCATGGCTGTCCTACACACAAAGTCTGTGTGTGTGTGTGTGTGTGTGTGTGTGTGTGTGTGTGTGTGTGTGTGTGTGTGTGTGTGCCTGAGGGTTGTAGAGGCTTGTTGGAGAGTGGACATCTCGCGGGAGCTGACGATGAGCTGCAGGTCTTTCCTGGGTGTATGTCTGTCCTTCGTGCAGGTCTGGGCTAGGTGCATGTTTGTCTTGGGTGCAGGTCTGTCCTGGGTGCAGGTCTGGCCCAGGTGCGGGTCTCTCCTGGGTGCAGGTGTTTGAAGGTCGGTCGTTTCTCATGTTCCTCAGAATAAAGAGCCACAGCTGGACCTTTGTGAGGTGCCAGGACGCTGTCAGGCTCCAGTTCACATCCTCAGAACCGGGGACTGACAGGAGGAACTGCTCAGCACCTGACTGACTGAGTTCTGGATTCACCCAATTCCCCCCTTTCTGACGTAAGAACTGGATCCGGAGGAAATGCTGAGGGCTGGATTTTGGTGCTTCATCTCTCACACCTACTCTTGCTGTTTTTCCCATCACTTCCTGTTTGCCTCCCCAGGTTACAGGTTTTGTTGTCTTACCTGAGCTGGTAGGACTGTAACGCCCCCTGCTGGCTGACAGTTGGAGGACTGGATCGTAGATGTGGGACAACACCTTTGTCCCACTTTACCATCCCCCTGGCCCCTTCTAGGTTTCCACAGCCTCCTGGATCTAATAATCATGAACTTTTCTGAGAGGTACCGTGTATCAGACCCTGTGTTCTAATACACGGTACCACATGTCTGATACACGGAACTGTAGTGACTTGATTAGCTGGTGATGATGATGTAGCTTGAGGATGTTTAACACAGTTGTTACTCGGGGCACCACTGGTTGTAATTTAGTTTCATCCAACGAGAAACGATCAGTCTCAGGTTGCAGCTCATCATTGAGTTCTTTGGGGGTCAGTGGCTTGCATACAAAGATAGAAACGAGTTGAAACATTTCTTGGAATTTTAAGAGGATTTAATACAAAAAAGAAAGCACGTAAAACAGAGTAATAATTCCAGCAAAGCAATTCAGGCACAGTATCAGACATGAGTTACAAGATTTAACTGAGATTCAAGTGGATGGCAAAGGTAGCAGGTCAAAAGGTGTACGGTACGAACGATTAGTGACCTACGAACAAAAGAAAAACTATTGAACAGACGTTGAGCAGACTCTGAGGAGTCAGACGGAATTGGCAGTGAGAGAGCGATTGAGGCCTGAACAGATAAAGCACTGATCTTTGTGATTGCGACAGCGCGAAAACCAATGGAACCGGCTTACATTCTCAGCTCGATTGCTCCCATCGATGTACGATACCTCTCCAACGAGCTGGTGGGAAGACACTCCGAAGCCTCCGCCTCGATGACCGTGGCTCCCGCTGGGATTCGCTGGAAAGGAGAAGGTTCGCTAGCGTCTGGTCTCAGGTTGCTGGCTGGCTCAACGTGATGCTCTTCTCAGGCATAAGGTGGCTTCTCTCCACTGGTCAGGATGGAGGTGCGAGGCTCACGGGAGGTCAACAGTATAGTGACCGTGAGCCACGATCACTGATGAGTTCCAAAAACAGAAAATCAAGAATTTAAATGCTACGCAGAACGATGCCTTCACAAGCTCAAAAATGAGAGGCACGTTCAACTCTGTGTACCAAAAAAACTTTACTGAAGGAAAAGTTGTTGCAAGGAAAAACAAGAAGTTCTGTATAAAGTTAAAGAACAAAGGAACCAAATATTAAGCAGAATAGAAAAGAAAAGGGGACAGACGGACCAGCGCTCTAGGAGCTCGTGCGCAAAACAAGAAGCGCTGAAGAGCCCCGAACCCGAACCCAAAGTGCAGCGGATTTCGATCCGCATCGACCGACTCGCCTAGCGGCTCGGCTCGGCTCGGCTGGCCAGGAGTGTGAAAAAGGGCAGCCCGCGTCGTCTCAGGTTTCACGCCACCCTCCTGTTGCACCCTGATTTTGGGCTGAGAGGTGCTCACACATCTCTCAATCAAGTTTTGGCCTCTGCCCTAAGATCAGTCCTCCTGTTGATGTCCCGCGAACGTTCGACTCAACGACGTCCATGTTGTCAGTTGTTTACCTGTCAGTGTTCCAGCGCACGTTTATGTGTAATGATGACGTTGTCAGCGCGATGACGTATGAGAGAGAAAAACACAGGCACGCAGCCCCACAGCAGGAGTTCAGACCTGGGTTTTTTGGAAGCTTGATTGTGCCCTCATGCCGAGCAAAAACCCGCATTGACGCGCTTATTTCAGTTTGAAAAGGGTATATGTGAGTGTATTTGGGTGCGAGTGTGTGTGTGTGTGTGTGTGTGTGTGTGTGTGTGTGTGTGTGTGTGTGTGTGTGTGTGATTGAAGTTATGCAAGGATTTCTGTGACAGAGACTTCAGTTACAAGGTGGCATCACTTGATCCAGAGTCCAGGTTTCATCGATGGACGTTGATAGATTCCTACTCTTGTACTTCCTTTAACAGTGACACAGAAGCCTTCAATCACATGAATGTTCCAACTGACGTAAGCAATCGGATGCTGGAATGTTTGAGCACCCATACATCCCAAAAAAGAGGGCGCATCTGCACACGATCAGACAATGCATCCTCAGTTCATGATCTCGGGTCTCTTCCACAAGGCGGATGTTTATCACGCCCTGCGGGGGTAGAGGTCGCAGAGAGGGGGAGACCGCCCTTGGCACTCCTGACTGGAGTTACGTCTTCCTTGGTCAGGATGAATGAGAGTCTTTAAAGTAAGAAGGGGGAGTTGAAGTTCTTGGTTCATGTAAGGGTTCATTATCATTAGAAAAACCACACTGAACTACTACTCTACTACTCTGAACCACGTCTGATACACGGTACCACATGTCTGATACTCTGAACCACATGTCTGATACACGGTACCACATGTCTGATACACAGTACCACATGTCTGATACTCTGAACCACATGTCTGATACACGGTACCACATGTCTGATACTCTGAACCACATGTCTGATACACGGTACCACATGTCTGATACTCTGAACCACATGTCTGATACACGGTACCACATGTCTGATACACGGTACCACATGTCTGATACACGGTACCACATGTCTGATACACGGTACCACATGTCTGATACTCTGAACCACATGTCTGATACACGGTACCACATGTCTGATACTCTGAACCACATGTCTGATACACGGTACCACATGTCTGATACTCTGAACCACATGTCTGATACTCTGAACCACATGTCTGATACACGGTACCACATGTCTGATACTCTGAACCACATGTCTGATACACGGTACCACATGTCTGATACTCTGAACCACATGTCTGATACACGGTATCACATGTCTGATACTCTGAACCACATGTCTGATACACGGTACCACATGTCTGATACTCTGAACCACATGTCTGATACACGGTACCACATGTCTGATACACGGTACCACATGTCTGATACACGGTACCACATGTCTGATACTCTGAACCACATGTCTGATACACGGTACCACATGTCTGATACACGGTACCACATGTCTGATACTCTGAACCACATGTCTGATACACGGTACCACATGTCTGATACTCTGAACCACATGTCTGATACTCTGAACCACATGTCTGATACACGGTACCACATGTCTGATACTCTGAACCACATGTCTGATACACGGTACCACATGTCTGATACTCTGAACCACATGTCTGATACACGGTATCACATGTCTGATACTCTGAACCACATGTCTGATACACGGTACCACATGTCTGATACTCTGAACCACATGTCTGATACACGGTACCACATGTCTGATACACGGTACCACATGTCTGATACTCTGAACCACATGTCTGATACACGGTACCACATGTCTGATACACGGTACCACGTCTGTCATGCAATAAATGCCGCATCAGAGAATCCGGCAGATCATTTTGTAGATGAAAAGAGGAGAAATGTGAGAAGGGAACATCAGGACCTGCCCCTCAATTTGATCTCTTTAGAAGAACGTTTAGTGAACAGAACTCTTTTAACTCAAGTTCAAACACGTTTCCATCTTAAATCAGGTGCTTCAAATTAAATTGTGTCACAATCAAACAAGATCCAAAACTAGCGAGAGCCAAGGAGTGCTGCCTGCACGCCTCTGTGACTGTGAGCCATGTTTGTGAGGGAAACCTCAGCGCGAGAGTTCCCTGGATCTCCTCCAGCACCAGGAACCGGCGTGGCAGCAATACTCCGAATGTATTCATCTGTTTGCGTGAGCGCCAGACGAGCCGACTGATGGCTCCGGAGGGAAGCTGCTAATTTCTCTGTCATTGTGACTGATTGCAGCTCTGAAATATGTCAGAGCTGCAGGTCGCTGAGGAGTCGCGGCTGACAGCAGGCGCTGATGCAGGCAGGAGGACCGACAGCTTCCTAGCACCCACTCCACCAGGACCAGCTGATGCCTCAGCTCTGTGCAGAAGCCCCCGTTACTGCATGATGTGCCTCTTCAGATGAGAGTGGCATTTGAAATGTGACAGTGCTTTAGTCATCACAGCTGGAGGACTTTCAACAGTCCTGCAGTGGGAACTGAAAGAACGCCTCACCGGGAAATGCGATCTAAGAAAGCAGCAAACCTGAGACCAACTCATCCCAACATGCAGATTATTGTGTTTCTCAGCCTCATTCAGCAGGATGTTTAGGGGGAAGCTTTTCTGTCTAACAGGAAAAATTAAATGTCGGAGGATATCAAACTACCTCTCGAGTTTTTGCCTGGAGGCTGCCGGAGCAGCAGAACAGCAGACTTTTTATGGATGAGCACTTTATAAGCCAATGTTCCACTGGAGACGTGTAACATGAAAACTGAGTCACATCCTTCGCTTCTGGGCACAATATTTAGCAAGTCTTCTTTTTTCAGATACCACACTAATAAATTCTGTTTATAGGAGGTGAAGCCCACATTGCAGGTGTATTAAATATAGATCAGGATTCTGGGGAGAAACTCTGTGTTTCTAAGGACTCTGTTGCTGGTTTGATGCACAAAATATTTTGCAGCTAAACAATTTACAGCAGTTCTTTTCAAGGTATTACTTCTGATTCAAATATGTCGTTTTTCTCACAGGTTCTTGGGAGTAACTGAGATTTTACTCATTCTCGGAGCCTGGAAGGCAGAAATTCAATCGGCAGCTAAAGTACACGCACTGAGTCGCACGCAGAACCACTCATACACACAGATTTGTCCTTCAGTTGTTTTGGTTCTCAGCTGCCACCCCACCCCCCCATTTCATCCCACATTATATAGTCATACAACATCTGTTACAATTACACGCCATCACCACGGAAACAATACCAATAAAAAGTCAATTAGGATGCTTTTGTTTTCGCTGGTTCAACAACGGCGTGTGCTGGTTCGTGCGTCGTGTTATGCACCAACAGCAGCTGCTTGAAACGACATTCTCTGTTGGAAAATAAGGTTTTCTGATTTTTAGGCACTAAAAACACTTCATGTTGTGGGAAAAAATGCAAGTGTGGTTCACGTGAGACACAGGTTTGCTGCTGCGGAGCCCCTCGGTGATCCGGTCTCTCTCATGTTAGCGTCAGCATGAAGCTTTATTGCAGACACAGACTCACATCAAAGAAAAAAGCAACATACAGTTTAAATAGTATTGAATATACAGAAATACAAACATACAAAAAGGGGATTTTATAAGATGTAGAGGCTGTTGCACCAATGCCTCCTGAGCCTAGAAGTGAATCTGGAGCAGCTTTTCAAAGGGCTGACCAGGGCTTCAGTTACGTGGTTCTCTGATTTGTCCAGGCCACACTGAAAGTGTCACAAGTTGGCACTCTAGTGGAGACAAACAACTGGCCGGCACTGCCACCGAGGGACACAAAGCAGTAGCCTCATCGCATCGCCATACGCCATCCTTGAGCCTCTGCATCCTCTCCACCTCACCGGGGAATTTGTGTTTCTGCCACACACAAAAACTAAAATGGATTCACACCCGGATCGTTTCCATTGTGGTGCAACATAATGAAGTAAAATGAAAGTGGAGGTTTTGTCAATCGATAGTTGGTCTGGCGTCTGCCTACACTGCAACATCTCGGCCGTAAATGTTCAGGTGATTCTTGGCCGCTGGTAGCAGGCGCAGCGTGACATGGCTGCGTCATTGCCAGCTGGATAACAAGTCGTGGTTCGTGGGGGGGTGCAGGGTGGGCCAGGAACAACCTTATTCAACTTGTTTAACACACTGATTTTTCAACATTGCAGTGTGAAGCTGACGGTTGTGTCTGGAATCACGACACAGCGTTTGTGGTCCTCTCAGAGGCTCCAGGATCCTGGCAGGGCTTCCAGAATTCCCAGGAGCCCCGTTTGAGTCCTCAGATACGTTTAGAATTCCTCCTGCACTGCTTTATACCGCAGGTATCGTCAGCTTTCATTTTCCCCTGAATAAAAGTGTTGGATCAGCAGCAGAGCTGGAGCCAGAGGTTCCCATGGACACACACACACACACACACACACACACACACACACACACACACAGCGACTGAGTCAAACACACAAGTTCTCTCCCTGTGACACACCAGCGTGCATGCATGGACACACACGCGCACACACTAACCAGAATGGTTTGTGTATGTAAATCGGGCCCTCCGGGGCCCCTGGAACCGGCCGAGGCTCCCAGACTCAATCTCAACTCTATGAATAGCAAAACAGGTCCAGCTGAGTCTGCCGGTCATCAACATAATAACAGATTAACATCTTTTCTCTTACAGATAAAACATTACCCTCCGCATGCTAAATGAGCCGCCGTGTTCTGGCTGGAGTCCATCACCTCCGAGGCTCTCGTTCTAGCAGTGGAACGCTACGCTAACATACGGCAACGTTAGACTTCCTCCATCCACCTCCTGACACTTCTGGACAGCACAGAGAAGAAGGCTCGAGGTGGACGGAGAACAGCATGTGCTCATGGGACATGTGCACGAATGAAGACATCGATAAGAAAGATCAATAAACGCAGAGTCAGATACATTTTGGATATGAAGAGTACCTATTGTTTTATTTTTACATTGATTATTTGTTTGTTTGGCAGCCGTTCACCCAGCTTTAGAAATATGTCAATAAATGAGCAAGGACAAAGAAAAAAGACAGAAAATATTTAATGAGCAGAGCGTGTGGAGCTTCATGTCTTAAATTATTTAATTATATTCTATTAATTTTTTAAATAAATCTATTCTTATCTGTACAAAACGATATATTGCAGTATGATGAGGCGTTTCTGTGCCAGTGGTGAGACGGTGAGGTTCTGAGCCTGCCGGTAACAGGAGGCTCCTTTAGCTACAGTTTCACATGTCTGTTAAATCACAGGCCGTCACCGTGGCAACAAGCTGCTGACGCTAGAACGTAAAGAGCCGGTCAAACTCAGAGGCTCTGGCCCCTGGATGTGTTCCTGCTCCTCCAGTGCATCCAGCTGCTCCATAAACCCTGACGCACCTCACACTGCATCTGACTCCTGGTTGATGATATCAGTGAATTCCCCACACGATGCCTTCAAGGGTTGTTTTAAGGGGTCTTTAAAGTGTTTTCTAAGGAATCTTATTCATAAGGTATCTTTAAGGTGCGGCGGCACAGTGGAGCAGTGGTCCTCACTGTCGCCTCACAGCAAGAAGGTTTTGGGTTCAAGTCCCAGCTCAGGCACGGGGTCTTTCTGGGTGAGTCTCCATGTTCTCCCTGTTCCTGCTGGGTTCTCTCTGGTACTCCAGCTTCCTCCACAGTCCAAAGACATCAAGAGGGACCAGGTTAATCCAGACTCTAAATTGACCGTAGGCGTGGCTGGGAGAGCCAATGGTTGTCTGTCTCTATGTGTTGGCCCTGCCATGGACTGGTGACCTGTCCAGGGGGAAGGCTGCTGGGATAGGCTCCACCCCCACCACCCTCAACAGGAGGAGAGGGGGAAGATGGAGGGAGGGATGGATGGATGGATGGATGGATGGAGGGATGGATTTTTAAGGTGTCTTTCATGTTCCTTCAAGGTGATTTTAAGGTTATAAGAAGGTGTCTTTAAAGTATTTTCAGGTGTTTATAAGGTGTCTTAAAGTGTTGTAAGGCATTTATAAGGTGTTTTTAAGGTTCAAGGAATCTTTATTATCCCTGAGGGGTAATTTGGTCTGCAGCAGCAGTCATTAAAGCAGACGTTTTCTCTTAAAGTGTTTGATCACCTCTGTTTTTCCCTGCCTGCCTGCAGAAGATTACAACCTCGTTGGACATCCCCTTAACCCCTTCCCTGCTTCCTGTGTGGTTGCCCTTGGATCCTACTAACTAAACCCTTCACAGTTTATAAGGTATCTTTATGGCATTTATGAGGTATATTTAAGGTGTATCTAAGGTTATTAGGTATCTTTAAGGTGTTAAGAAAGTGTCTTTAAGGTGTTTATAACGTGTCTTTACGGTGTTCTAAGGTGCCTTTCATGTGTCTTTTAGTTGTCTTTAAAGCGTCTTGTATGTGTTTTTAAGGTGTTTTAAAGGTGTCTTGAAGTTGTTTATTGGTATTTTAAGGTGTTTTAAGGTGTTAAGAAGGTATCTTTAAGGTGTTAGAAGGTGTCCTTAAGGTATTTTCTTTTCCTTATGTCATCATGTGTTTAAATGTCATATTGTGACTCTTTGATATGTGATCTGATCTGTGATCAGTGTTACTCATAAGACCAATGTCTGAGAAGTGTCCTGGTCCAGCCCTGGTCCAGCCCTGGTCCAGTCCTGGTCCAGCCCTGGTCCAGTCCTGGTCCAGCCCTGGTCCAATCCCGGCATCTACCAGCCCTGTGATTCGCTGGGAGACAGAGGCAGCACCGGATTTGGGGGTGGGGAGGGCTGGGGGCAGGATTGGATGGGTACATGCTGCTCTAACAACAAATGGCCGCTGGGCTTGAGCGAGACATTCACGGAGACCCGAAGCTTGCAGCCTCTGAGGGATTGACTTTTATTTGTGGCACGATGTCACATTCACCAGTGTCATGGCAGCAGCTCTTTGTGAGTGCCCCGGGTTCTCGCGCCCCTCTCTCTAAAATGCAAATGGTTCTTTCTGCTGTTTGTGTCCAATAAAGAGCAGAATCCAGCGACGGCAGAGGCATTGTTTGTTTGTCATCACACAATGACATTTCTGCTCATCTCGGCGCCTGCAGCCAGGTAGCAATTTAAATGTTAACATGGAACAGGGAACACTGGCAGGATACAAAAGCAGACATGTCATCGCTTAGACAAACCCATTCTCCGCCACAGGCGCTCTCCAATCCCTCTGTCGATCAAGCAGCCGGCGTTCACTTACTGAGATGTGAGAATTGCTGGAGTCATCGCAGGATGGCGAGTAAAGACGTGAATCTGCTGCCGGCTGAGAGATTCCACCATGATGAATGCCTTTATATGTGATTATAAGACAGAAGAGCGTGGAGGTCACATGACAGCATTCTCAGGGAATACATGACGCGACTGTCCTGACCCCAGAACCACAAGGGCTCCAACGCCACGTGACAGGTGGGGGCCACTGCTAGGTGTGTGTGTGTGTGGGGGGGGGGGGGGGGGGGTTTGAGTTCTCCATATATAACACAGCCTTTGTCAACATGAACCAACCTGACGACGTTTTATAACCCTGAACCGAACATTCCAGCCTGAACCTGAACTCTGGCGACAAAAACAAGTTTCCAACAACGAGTTCATGTCAACCTGACACTCCCGACGCAGTGAACACAAAACAACACAACTGCCATGTTTGCTGCCAACAAGAGGTTAGAATTCTGACTGATGACCGATTGATAGCAGTCACCGTGGCGTCAGAAGTCGTGGTCTTTTCTTGTGGTTCCATCCATCCCTCCATCCATCCATCCCTCAGTTCAGTTCTACATCAGATCCACCAGTAAACACCAGACTGGTGGATGGTGGAGGTTCAGTTCTACATCAGATCCACCAGTAAACACCAGACCGGTGGATGGTGGAGGTTCAGGTCTACATCAGATCCACCAGTAAACACCAGAGCGGTGGATGTTGGAGGTTCAGTTCTACATCAGATCCACCAGTAAACACCAGACCGGTGGATGTTGGAGGTTCAGTTCTACATCAGATCCACCAGTAAACACCAGACTGGTGGATGGTGGAGGTTCAGTTCTACATCAGATCCACCAGTAAACACCAGACCGGTGGATGTTGGAGGTTCAGTTCTACATCAGATCCACCAGTAAACACCAGACTGGTGGATGGTGGAGGTTCAGTTCTACATCAGATCCACCAGTAAACACCAGACCGGTGGATGGTGGAGGTTCAGGTCTACATCAGATCCACCAGCAAACACCAGACCGGTGGATGTTGGAGGTTCAGTTCTACATAAGATCCACCAGTAACACCAGACCGGTGGATGGTGGAGGTTCAGTTCTACATCAGATCCACCAGTAAACACCAGACTGGTGGATGGTGGAGGTTCAGTTCTACATCAGATCCACCAGTAAACACCAGACTGGTGGATGTTGGAGGTTCAGTTCTACATCAGATCCACCAGTAAACACCAGACCGGTGGATGTTGGAGGTTCAGTTCTACATCAGATCCACCAGTAAACACCAGACTGGTGGATGGTGGAGGTTCAGTTCTACATCAGATCCACCAGTAAACACCAGACTGGTGGATGTTGGAGGTTCAGGTCTACATCAGATCCACCAGTAAACACCAGACCGGTGGATGGTGGAGGTTCAGTTCTACATCAGATCCACCAGCAAACACCAGACCGGTGGATGTTGGAGGTTCAGTTCTACATCAGATCCACCAGTAAACACCAGACTGGTGGATGGTGGAGGTTCAGTTCTACATCAGATCCACCAGTAAACACCAGACCGGTGGATGGTGGAGGTTCAGGTCTACATCAGATCCACCAGCAAACACCAGACCGGTGAATGTTGGAGGTTCAGTTCTACATAAGATCCACCAGTAACACCAGACCGGTGGATGGTGGAGGTTCAGTTCTACATCAGATCCACCAGTAAACACCAGACTGGTGGATGGTGGAGGTTCAGTTCTACATCAGATCCACCAGTAAACACCAGACCGGTGGATGTTGGAGGTTCAGTTCTACATCAGATCCACCAGTAAACACCAGACCGGTGGATGTTGGAGGTTCAGTTCTACATCAGATCCACCAGTAAACACCAGACCGGTGGATGTTGGGTGGTGGAGTCTTAAAAACCTGGGTTGCTAGTGTAGTGGCTCTCTACGTAGGTTGTGGAATAACACCTGCCTTCCTCTGATTTACTGATTAAGTGGGAAAACAGCACAGGAACAATTTTAGGATATATGTACAAAGATATTAGATTTTATTCCAAGAGAAGGATAAAAGACAATGTAACATTAAAACTTAGAAGTAGTAGTCCTCAATATCAGTGCCGGGTCAACTTGCACGTTCGACTCCGACCAGCAGGGGGGAGGGACAGACAGGAGACCTAAAAGAACATGCAATATCCACAACACACACAAAAAAAATCCCAATGACCACCACAGTGTCACCCGTGAAGTCCCACTGAAGGCTGAAGCTGTGCAGGTACAGACCCGGCCTTTGACACTGTTGATAGAGGACAAACAAATTATATACTAAAATCAACAATTAACGCCTAAGATTGTAAAATAAAACAATATCACTGCAGAGTTTCTTGATAAAAATCCATGGAACCAGTCAAATCCATATTGTGATAAAAGAAGAAATAAGGAAATAACTAGAAACAAACGCAGAAACAGTGGCTGGCCTGGTTCTTTTGCGGTATAAAATACCGGAGTCTCGCCAGTGTTGTTGGATTTATTCACCTCCAGTTGGGTCATCAGTCGTGAGATGCAGCTGGTTCAAGTCAAAGTAAGGCTCAACCGATTTGCTCCTCTTTTTCCTGCGGCAGCGTTTTCTTCGACCCTGGGTTAGAGGTCGTGTGCGCTGTGCGTGACGCTGCAGGCGAGAGAGGACTCCCCCCCAACCCAGGCAGCCTTTTATGATATCCCGAGTCAGTCATGTGACTGCATGCCAATCACGCAAATCAATATAGGTCATAAGTGACCTGCATTCCTCCACTAACAAGAGTCTAGAGGAGCCTACAGAGGTCATGGAGGTCATTAAAGGTCATCAGGGGGAACACAAGAAGCCTGAATCTTCGTGGTGGTGACCTTGAAGTCATGTGACCCTGGTGTAGCTCCTTCCTAGACTAACGTTAGCTTAGCACTGCTAACCGTAGCATCCAGGCTTCCAGCATCGTCAGAGGGTTCATTAGTGAAGATGATCTTGATGAACTGAACCTGGAAGATCATCAACTTTTGTTCACCAGAGCTGATTTACTGGTTCAATCACCACAATCACATGGAGCGATCCTATTGGCTGCTGGGGGAGGAGCCAGGAGATGACCACTTCCTGTTGATGGAGGAACCAGGAGATGACCACTTCCTATTGGACTACAAAATCAAACCCTTCCCCGTCCTGCATCTTGCAGCGAGTTTGTGGACTCGATTATGTAGCGTTCCAAAAACAGGCACTGTTGTGACGATTTCTTGAAGGTTCAGAGCTCCTGCCTCTCTCTCTCCTCATGTTTCCTCCCTGAAGCATTGGTTTGCCATCTAAATTGCAAATTGATTCAAAATGACTTTTAAATTGAAGCGATAATTCAAGTCTCACCTTCTCACAGGGTTAGAAGAAAGGTGGAATAAAGAGGGCTCATATTATCTCCCACAAGCGGAGCTGCTGATGATGTCGCTGCTCTAACGTCTCCGCTCAGCGGTCCAGATGGCGAATCAGAGAGCTCATAATAAAACATTAACTTTAACAACATCAGTGTGAGCAGCTGAGCGCCTCAGCACTACAACAGTTGGGACATTAACAGCCGTGAATCAAGTGGAGCGATGTCGGTCTCCAAGTGGTCCTCAAACAGAGCGTCTCTTTAATGGGATCCTGGGGGCCCCACATACCAAGGCCGGGGGTCATACAGGGAAACGCCTGTTACTACAGGAAATAATGAGGTCATTCCATGTATAATGAGGCAACTGATGTGGCGAGGAGGGGGTGGCGTGACACCAGGGATTTCAGGCTCTACTCAACATCAATTTGTCGAAACAGGTTTTAGATTGCAATTTCCTTCCCTGTGTTTTATCCCTCCTCTCCCACCCCCCGTCTCTAACACACTGTAATTTTGTCATGTCATCAGTAACAGTGGGGTGTGACAACCCGCTGCTTTTAATCATTCTCAATAAGGAGGGATGGACGCTCTCTCCTCGCCTCTCTCTCTCTGCAGGAGACAGACAAAATGGAGAAGAATGAAACATGTGCGTAACCTTTTCAAGGACGGCAGCGACGGCGGGCTGTCCAGCTTGAAAGCACTTTAGGAAAAGAAAACCACTGGTGCGTTTAATACAGAAAAGAAGAGGAGAGGGAAAATAGATGAGGGGGCCTGAAAGCCAACGATGATGACTTCTATATATAGCTGCTGCAGTGCGTGGTGAAGGCCTGCACCGCTAAGACGGCGTGCTCTTCCAGCTAAAGGGATTTCACAGTGTGTGTGTGCGTGTGCGTGTGTGTGTGTGTGTGCGCCTGTGTGTGTGCGTGTGGGTGCACGTGTGTGTGTTTATTAGCAGCAGAGATTACACTGAGCAGTGCTGCCGACAAGAGGAGAGGAAGAGAGGAAGGTTGCTGCAGGAAATGTGGTGTCCTTAATTACAAAGCAAACAACCGCAGGACGCTCCCTTCCCGGATAAATGCTTATGTATTTCTCTGAAGGCTGCTATTACTCAACTTTTCCACTCAGCAAATTCCAATAATTGAATGTTACAAAGACCCGTTTTTCTTGCCAGGATCATATGGATTATTTTGGGTTGTGTATGAGTCAGCAAAGGAGGAACCTTTTATTCTTCTATATTGCAAATTATCCACATTCAGCAGAACGATATTGCTCTGAATAAGACATTTGAAAAATGTTCTAAACTCGGCTAAATTTGAATCTCCAGTGGCGCATCTTTCATTTCGAGCAGACTCAGAACAATACAACCAATTCTACACGGTCTTCTCGTTTCACGATGATCTTTTGATTCAGTGTTTGCAGGTTAGAGTCCATACACCCTCATTTGAAGCTCCTTCTCCCCTAAATCCTCTCCATCGAGCCTCGGGGTGGAGGATGTTGGAGGCTCGGCTCTTCAACTAATGGTCAAGGTGACACGCTGACGCTCCACCCCTCCGTCAATGACTGCTGCCTTGATGGTAACGATTCCTCAGCGGCGCTCCTCCTCTCGTTTCTCATTTGGTCTTCAAATGAACAGTTCAACATTCTGGAGTCACGATCCCTCCTGGAGTTGCTGCACTTTGTCACTTCATCAGTTTTTGTCTCATTACCATTTCTGTCCTTCGAAATCCTCGTGGGATGGTGTTTAACATCTGTGCAGACCTCAGACAGACACACACGTATATGTATGCATGTGTGTGTGTGTGTGTGTGTGTGTGTGTGTGTGTGTGTATAGACACATATACTGTTAGGGTTCGTGGTGGTGGATGAGGGAGACCCAAATGCAGACTGAGTTAGGAGGGTGGTGCACAAAAGAGGTTTATTGTTCAGCTGAGGCTGGAGACTTGACGTGTGACAGACACACACACACATACATATATATGTGTGTGTGTGTGTGTGTGTGTGTATATAATGAAAGTCTCAACATGTTGTGTTGGGTTCAAACACAATTATAGCACATCTCATGAACAAAGAGGTACAAGTACTGCATTATGACATCAGAACCAGTACTTAGGATGTGACGTGTACCAGAGGGAGTCAGTGAATCAGACCTGAAGAAAACGTGAGTCGGGACCAATGAGGGTCTTCCTTTTATGTTCCTGAGTAGAAACACGCGTGTGGTTGGCCTACATGCTTCTGACACGTCCATGTGACATGCTTGTGGGACCAGAAGTGTTTGTGTAGTGTCGTGGTTGCTACGTGACAACAACAGAGAGGCGTAACCGCTGTGGAAACATGTTGGTGCAGGTCAGGTCCACCTCCCACCATGACGAGGGTCGTGATGGCAGAGTGGCGCCATCGGTGGGCTCATGACAACAAGATGGCCGCCGAAGCCTTGCTTAGAATGAAACCACTAAGTAGATCAATTATGCTGATTATCGGCCACCTCCCTGTGGCGATTTTCTGAGGTCATGTGATATTTCACATGGATTCATCCACCTGGCAAAGAGACACGTGACTCAGATGCAGAGGCCATTGTTTATAAGACGTACACAAGGAGATACAGGCCGACAAAACACACTTCAGCTTTGAATACAAAACACATCTGGAAATCCTTGCTATGTACAACCCACACTCATTTTATTATCAGTATCAGCAGTGGTAGTAGTAGTCTTCATAGTAGGGGCCGTGGTAGAAGTTGTTGTTGTGGATGCAGGAGTTTTGGGTTTGTGAGCTTCTTTAAATTAGTTTCTCTCGGTTTAGGGTTTGGATCTCTTCATGAGGAGAGAGAACCAGGCCTCTGATCAAAACTACGTTGTGTGACAGTCATGGAGTGGTCTGAGGATGATGGCGATCAGAGAGATGTCACCTGACTTCCTGGGGGGTGGTGACAGCGTTCCTGAGCCAACAGGTGCTTCACTATTCTAGTCAGCTGCTGGTGCTTGGTTCTAGTTCACTTATTTTCAGTGTAGGTCTTTGTCAGATCTGAGCTTAGCTTAGTTTAGCTTAGCTTAGCACACAACTCCCATAAGAGCACAGCTTCTCATTTTATGCATAATCATGTCAGTGGGGTCCAGAGGTGCTGGAACTTTATGAACTTTTGTCTATGAAAGATGGCTTTTATATATTCGCAGTGTTTGACTATGAGCCCGTCTGCTGGTGTGTGCGAGGTAATGGGCACAACAGGTGGTGAGCCAGAGCTGTCCGTCACTAACAGGACGCTCTTGCCTCGTTTTGATGGAGAAAATGTCTCAATTAGCTCCTGTAGAGCCTGTGAGTGGCGACGGAGGTTAATAAAAGACTGCTGATTGTGAAATAATGAGCACGCCAGTTAGGGCTTGGTGGCCGGCTGCTGCTGTCAGCAGGTTTGGAATCACTGTGAAAATCTGAGAAAAATATGTGGGAGTAATGAGAGCGATTAAAACTGTCATAAAGATCAGCAACAAACTCACTTAGCCAACACCTGATTCAGTGATGGAGATCTGCAGATAAGAGACGTCCGCTCGACACCTTGGTGGGACCACTGAGAGGACAGACTATCCTAGTGGGTTAAGGCCTGCAGAGCTGGACCTGTAGGCTGCCATCTAAGCTCTGAGCGGCTGATTCAACCAATAGGAACGTTTCATCAGCCAGCAGCTCAGAGCTACAGGAAAAATCCCCCTTGAAGAAGTTGTTTGGCCTGTCGACAGATGTTGCAACTCAGAAATCATCAGAGTTTGTGATGAAATAACCTGGAAGTCTCATCAACTTGACCAACATGACCACTTCCTGTTGGACTACAAACATACCTGATCCTTGACACACTAACTTCCTGTTCCTGTCCCTGTCCACCACGCCTCCAATCAGAGGCGTTTTCAGATCTTTTCTTGTGGAAGCACACCCTTCAGCAGTTAACGCTATTCTGCTTGCTAGCTTCAGACATTCGCTCCTCTTACGATGTCCACTTTATGCTCCTCTCATGAGTGCTACCACTCAGGTAGGAGATGTCGGCCAGTGGGTGGGGACAGAAGGTCTCTGAGGCCCACCTGCAGCAGGGAACAGCACTTCTGTCTCCATGTCTGGTTTGTGTCCCCACCTTTCCAACACTTTCACATCCGGTGTGATTGTTCAGTGGGTGGAGTCAGACCAGGAAGTTGAGTTGCTCACCAGGATAATAAACACACACACAAACACACACATTCAGGAACACTCCCGGTGGTCCTGGGATTCTGCTCGCCAACTCATTTACGTTTGTGCAGCTCAGGCTCCTCCTCCTGCCTCCACCAGCAGTCTGACTCTTGGACCTCTGACAGGATCCATGATGTCACCACCAGTTTCTGCGTTTTCTCGCTCACCACAGACACAAATCTACAGATGGTTTGTCAGGGAACATTTCATTCCTTTCAGACGCATGCAAGCGCCCCACGCTTATTTTGGCTCTGTGCTCTATGATTGGCCCTCCTCACCTCAGCCACTCACACTAAATAATGACCTTGACATTTAGACAGTGAGGGTCGTGGGACTGCCCCCCGTTGACCTTCGGGATTTGATCAAGTTGCTGAAGAGTGTCTGGCTAACTCAGCTACTCTGGTGAGCGTTTGCACTCCTCCAGTCAGAAACGGTTTAGAGTTGGTGAACCATTTAGTTGAGGATCAAGTAGAACCTCTGTTAGAGCGACCGTGGCACTCACAGCCAGCCACTGATGTGCTGAGCAAAAACGGATCCAAAGCAACATGAACTTGTGCACTCACAGTGATTCGGATCTGTGTGACGGCAAAGAGGAGAGTGTGACCTTCAGGAGAGTTCCTGATGAAGAGGAGGAGAGGAAGGTGTCCTGAGAACAGTCTGATGAATGAAACATGCCCTCATCTGGCGTTCTCCTCACACAGAGCTATTATACTGAGAGCAGTGACCCGGGAAGAAGCCCACCACGCCACACTCCCTTTGAGTCTGTGTACCATGAGTAACAAGTCCTTTATTCCTCTGCTCCATCCGAGGGGACCAAGCAAGACGGAGCAGGATAATGAATTACATAATGACAACTTCTGTACGAGCGTCTCCTCGTCTGCCTCTGCGCCCTCGGCAGAGAGGACAATTAGACGAGGGAGCAGAGGATGCAGGCAGAGTTGGAACACGCAAAAATGAGACATTCACGTCATCTTTCCTGGATCGTCTGAGATGAATGACCCCCTGCCGAGCACGTGTGCTACAGCAGGGCAGGTTCGAGCTTCTGGTAGCTGAAGGCGTGTCAAGCTTTTAAAAGTCAAACGGTCGACAGCACCTTCGCCGCGCTCAGCCTTGTTTGCCATGTTGAGATCCAGTTTTGCTTGAGCAAGGAGGAAATTGTTCCCTGAGGACAAAGAACTGAAAACACAAAAACACCGTGATTAAACTCGCGCCGCAGCCTGCCTGTAAAGTGCACAGTAAGGAGTATTATTTATGGCAGTGGTTGTGATGGTACTGCCGGCGTCACAGGCAGGTGCAAACGGACAAGAAGGTGCAGTTTACGGGCTGTAATGAGACTCCGACACGCCGGACACGAGACCCTCTGGCCCCGACGTCTTCTTCGCCGGTTCATCTCAGTCTTCTCTGGCCGGGTCACTCGGGACGACTCGACACAAAGGTCATACGCAGGCTTTCTCCCAGCGTTGTCCAGCTCAAGCTCCTGAGGAAAATAGAAACATAGACACTGCAGTTACAGTCACCTCTGCTCAGCCTCAGGTGGAAGGCATCAGATGTTCTCCTCCAGCAGGCCAGAGTAGGATGCAACTGAGAGAAAACTCTTCCTCAGATATGTCAAGACCTTCCGGTAACTCCCGCAAAGCAGCTTTCATTTCGCTGCTCAAACACTTGTCATACTCAGATCTTTCACGACACATCAGGTCCACGCTGCCACGTTCACTTCCAGGAGAAACATCTGGATTTCAAAGCAGTGACAACTGGAGATGCGGAGCAGGACCAGGAGGACGCGTGAACGTTGAACTCAGCCACCAAACAGACTCCTTCAGAGGCCGTCGGTGGCGTTTGCAGTGAAAGGGATTCAACGCTTCGAGTCTAACAATCATGTGATGCAGGCTCAAGTGTTCACGTGCTGCTGTGCTGAAATCCACCTGAACGTGACCTCACCCGTCACCCCCCAGCAGGGACGTGATCGTCAGGGCTATTTCAAATAAAAAAGATGATGAGGATGAGAGGAAAAGAAGGAAATGAAGGCAGGGTGAAAGAAAAAAGCCAGATGAAGGATAAAATTGTGAACCTCAATCAGGCAAGAAAAGAGAGTAAGATAGAGGAGAAGGAAGGAAGGAAATGAAAAAGGCGCTGAGAGAGTGAGTGTGAGATGAAGTGTGAATATAAAAGAGGAAAATATTATTGAAGGTGCAAGTGAGAGAAAGGAGGGATGAATGAGGAGAAAGGAGGAGGAGGACGACGAGGAAGGCTCCATCAGCGGAGGCAGAGAGGCCTGACAGCCCGGCAACATTGGCTCGTGTAAAGGTGGCCATGACATTGCCTTTGCTTGACTTCCTGTGGCAGGAAATGCCAGAGAAGACATCTGGAATAGTAATTAGCTGCTTGATGTACAGTTTTATGTGGTGTGAAATTAGATCTTTCAGGTGTTCCTTCCTGATTTACTGGAGTCACGCCACGCCAAGCAGCTGCCAGACTCATAAATGGGAGTGTATCTAAATATATAGAAATGTCTCGTGAGTGCGTGCGAGTGAGACACCTGTGACACAGAGAGAGAAAATCACCCAATTCCCTTTTTCAAAGGCAAACGACACCTCTCTATCAAACACAAACATCCGTCTGAGCCCGTCAGGCGAGATTACTCTGACGCGAGCAAGGGCACCCCGGCTCCTCTGAGACGTCTGACGGCTGCTGCAGAGACATGGAGACAGACAGCGCTCATGAAACCTCCTTTCACTGACAAACTCGTCGGCCCCGCGGAGACGAGGCTGACAAACGGACGCACAACTTTACTGTAACTGTCAGGATTTCTGATGCAAGAAGCAGCTTCATACAGTGCACAAGGCCAGAGATAACGCGCACGCACGCACGCACACGCACGCACGCGCGCGCGACCATGTCCTCACTGCCTCTCTGCTTGTGTCATCAGACGCGCTGCTAAATTTGCACTGGGAGCAAGAATACGCTCTACCTGTCGCCATGGCAGCTGCGTGGGGCGATTGCAATCAGCCGAGGCTCATGGGAAATAAGCTGGGAAGAAAGCGCTCTCCGGGGAACCCGACAGACAGACGGAGGAAGAGGAGCCGGAGCGGGAGGAAGGAGCCCAGCACAGACAATGAAGGTGAGTCGCAGCCACGACGTGAAAGCAGCGTTTGACAGTCTTCGTCTGCATCATCTGAGCGGCTCTCTGTGGAGCGGCGGCGACCTAAAACAAGAGGCAGGTGAATCTATCAGTGATACAGGTACGTGACGTCACTGAACAGGTGTTACTATGGAACATAAGAGCAACAGAACTCGACTGTCGGAGCGGTCCCCGGTGGAGGCGTGCCCGTGGCGTGGACAGAGAAATGTCATGTCAGTTACGTCATCAGAGGAGGGTGAAGGCTGCCGTTGTGCTGCTGTGACGCTCTCAAGCCCAACGGAACAAAACATTCCCGGTCTGAGTGCAAGCAGGACTCCTTCTCATGAGGTCCAGGCAGCCTGGTGTCTGACAGTCTGCCCTCTGCCCCCCCAGCGGGCCCAGCAACAGAACCAGGAAGTAGATGAGTAGATGGTGAGCCCCGCGTCACCGAGGGTGCAGAACCACGCGGAGCCACAGGTGGATGACGTAGTCCAGCAGAAACCATGGCAGTGTTTGGGGGGGGGGGGGGGGGGCTGCAGGCTTGGTGCCCTGGGCTGTGACCCCCCCCCCCCCCCATTAATCTTCAGCCCCGCCTTCCAACACTCATGAACCTGACTGTGTGATTAAGTCAACTGGTCACCCCCCCCCCCCCCCACCTGATCATCCACATCAGACACTTTAGCCCCCACCCTCACCCCAGGTGCAAATTAGCCTTTAGCCGTGAGAAACATGACATCACACTTCACCCTTCACCCGCCGGCCCATCCCGCCGTCATGCCCCTCGTTCCCAGGAGCCCCGTGTGTCCCCACGTCACCTTCCTCCACCTCTGCCTCCTCATCTCTTCCTTCCTGTCTGCAGCGCTGACCTCCTTCTGCTCACCTGCCATACTTAGCATATGCTGCTGAGAATGGAAACACTGCACTGGGAGACGGTGTCGCTGTATCTTCTTGCCGCTCCAGAGCTCAGACCAGATGTTCCACACAGGGTCACCAG
>NC_141339.1:1247500-1285000 GCF_037954235.1 Aulostomus chinensis
TCACTGAAGACCCGCCTCCAGAGTTTGCTGGTAGGCGTGTGTAAGGGGCGTGTCTTTGTGAGGTGCCTTTCTCAGCAAGTATCTGGAGTTGAAGAACCACCTGACCTTGGTAGGCAGAGGCCGAATGTCTGGCACTGCAGCAGCAGACTGACGTCTGACTCAACCCATCGTCATTCTCCTGGAGTACAGAAGCCTCTGGCGTGCGTTCATGTCTCTGAGACCATCACAATCATCATCACCTTCACCGCCGACCATGACATCAGTGAATCGAGGGCCTTCCCACAGTCACATCGCGTGGACAAGTTTCTACTTTCATGTTGGTTCTGAAACCTTCCAAGTCTTCTCTGAAGAGCCGAGCAGACCTGCTTGATTCTGCTGCTAACTCTGTTTGGTCCAGCTGGAATAAGGGAGGTTCTGGTGGACCGCCGGGCCGGCCCGAGGAATAAGCTGCCAATCAAGGGGTTTTTGCTATTTTTGTTGTTTGTTGGTTTTTGACACATTAAATATCTTAAAGAGTGACAGCATCATTTAATGAATGAATGACAAAAGTTCATCATCCGTCTGTATTAATACTTGATGATGTAACTTTAATCATCAATCACAGTTTACGCCGCGCAGTGATGGTGGTGTGGGGGGGGGGGGGGGGGCGCAAAATCAAATCCTGCTTCGGGCCTCTTAAGACTCGGACCGGCACTGTGGACCAGATTCCAGATGTAGAGGCTCGGCCCAGTTTGTTTAGGCGCAGAGTGACTCATCAGATTCGAGTAGAACTTCCTCCTCCTCGCCGTGCGCAGCGGCCCGTCTTCCTCTGGTCGAAGCAGCAAAGGAGCAGCTGCTGCTGCAATGACTGCGAAACATCGCTTCAACAAATATTCAAACGCTAACATTTTTTATAATATTTGTACAGAATGAATATTTGTTTAACTCTGTTTGCCTTTCAGTGGATTGGAGAAAAAGAACAGACTGACATCAAAGTGTGTGAGCATGTAAGCAATCGTTTGAGCGTGTGTGTGAGTGAGCGTGTCTTTGAGCATGTGTGTGTGTGTGTGTGTGTGTGTCCTACCAGTGTCGGCAGCAGGGTCTCTCATCCGCCTCCCCCAGGCCTCCAATCACCTGCCATCCACAAAGTCACCGTCCATCCCACAGGAACGCACTCATTACTGGCCGCCATTACGTTTGACTGCATCTCTCTCGCCATAACCTTGAAGCCCTGTTCACTCAGCCAAGAACGTTTCCATGCAGCAGGAGACCCGGTCAGCAGAGTCGATGCCGAGTCACTTCTTTCTCCCAAAGGCTGCAGGATTGACATATTTTGTTAACATGACACGGACATGCGTGTGTCACGTGTCAGGAATCAGAGAGTAGGAGTGGCGCCTCCCTCCTTCCTCCTCTCTCCTGTGTCTGAATGTTGTTCGCAGGTATTTGTGAGGTTGGCTCAGCTCGAACAACAACCCAAGGATTCTCAAGGCATTTTTCTCTTCCCCTAAACGGCCTCATCTTTCAAACGCTGCTCATTCAAACATCCTCACTCCTTTCAGACGCATCACACACGACTCAAATCTTTATCTTATGGTGTGAAATGATGTCAACACGTTTCACAGCGCCACTGTGCAGTTCTGACCCATGATAATAAATGTAATCTGCACTTCTCTGCACGCTCATTTGTAATGACAGCAAAGCAGGAAATAGAGGAGGAAGCAGCTGATCACAGCGGAGGAGGCTGCAGCTCATTTCATGCCTTGTATTCTTCTGTCACGCGTGACTAATTCCCGGTCCAGGCTCGCGCCATGAAACGCGCCCTGTGATCTTCCGGAGTCCCGCCGCCCGGCCTGATTGGTGGTGCTGCCATAATCTTTATGCAGGGACGCCTGCAAATCCACATTACATTTGCCTTTATACAGCACTAATGCAGAGTGAGCGAGATAAAACCAGGGGGAGACAGTTGTGGCAGTTCCATTTGGGTCCGCTACCCTTGACTGGCTCCGAGATGTAAATGACCCCCCCCCCCCCCCCCCCGGCCCCCTGTCCCCATCTCCCCCGTCAGTAATATACCTTCATACACAACGCAGTAAATAGTCATCTGTCCTCATCAATAAAATAGCATTCTAGGAAATATGGGCTTGCCAAGCGTTAGATGATGACATCATCGTATATATGTATACAATGTATAATCAGCTGCCAGCTAGCTTAGCTTAGCACAAACACTAGAAACAGCTTGTCTGGCTATGCCTACATGTTTGGAAGTCAACCTAACACATCCTGCCTGGGGAATCGGCACCAAAAAAAAAGGAGTACAAAAAGATGAAAAAAACAAATTGTGGTTTTACAAGCAGCTCAGTACGGAAGCCTTCGTTCCAGGCGGAGGAGGCATGGGCACAGTTCTCCCCTGAAACACGGAACTGCGAGTGTGAGACTTTCCAAGGACACACACGGTCAGAAGACTAGTTAACTGGATGCAGCAAGTGTAACTGGGGACAGAAACAAAGTCTCACATTGACTGAAAATAAGCAGGTCACTGAAAATTTTAGGTCAGAGGTCAAGGTTAGGCTCTAAATACCAGCAGGTGTTTGGAACTCTGGACTCAGGGTGGAGTGGACAATTTAGTCCCTGGGAAAACAGCAACAACGGGCCTGGTGAATTGATTGTTCTCACATTCTGTACCTCCATCTTTTGTCCACCTCCTGTTGCGCTGAAGCTGTGAGGAGTTATAAAGAGCCATCAGACTACAGCCAAGACAAAAACGACCTTTAGTGAGGACGCAGTTGTCGGCCAGAACACTCCGTGAGTGAGGAAGTGCTAGCGTAAGGACGTCAGCTACCCATGATGCAGCACTGACTACAAGAGGGTCAGCATTATGACTGGCGTTGTGGACGGTCCAGACCTTCGCAGAGCTGTTTCCAGAGTTCCTGCTAAGCGTAGCCTCGTGTCCACTCAGCAGGAAGGACGGCGCCTCTGTTGGGAGAAACTCCTCCTGTCTGCGATGATTCTGGATAATCAGGCGCAGCGATGACACCAGAGAATATTAGCAGGGAGCAGCTCTGTGGGCTGGAGGCGAGTCTCACAGCTGCGCCCCATCTTCTCAGGAGGCGACAGCAGCTGATGTGCTACCAGGTATGTCTGCAGCGCAGCTGTACTTCCTACCTCCTGCCTCCTTTACCTGTCGAAGGCAGTTATGGCAGATTGGTCTCATCACAACCCCTACGAGTGGAACACATCATCTGGTCGCTTGTAGAGAATGCAACTGTCCCCCGGTGAACCTTGCTGGCTCCTGTTATGGTAATGAGAACCATTTCACCATGGCGTCTGCCTGTAGCGGGGCACTTAGGGACAGGGTGGGTGGTGTCTGGGTGCACTGGTGAACGGGAGACATTGTGCAAGGGAAGGGTGGAAAATCCGGAGTACACAGCCTCCGGGAACCTGCATCCACAGATGAAAGTACGAGGACCAACGTCGCTCCAACAAATCGGTCAGACTGTGGTTGGAGGGGGCAGCTGGCCTGGCAGCCCCCCCAACATGAACATGTCCCACTTACTGCTGTGTGTGTGTGTGAGAGAGAGCGAGAGAGAGATTGAGAGTAAGAGAGAGAGAAAACAGCTGTGTGTGTGTGTCCACTGATGTACACAGACAAACTGCACCCTTCACCACATGTACACACTCGAGGCAGAGCTGGCCGGGAAATACAGCGTGAAATATGGTTGTAGTCAGGCCATGATTAAAGTCAGGGTCTGGGTGGTCCCCCCAGCAGGAGGACTCCAGCTTGCGCTTCCTTTCCTGTTATCTGGAGGACTTGAATGCATGTGAACGTCTTCAGCTGCTCCATCAACTATCAGACGACTATTACCCTTCTGCCCTTTGACCAAAACCATGAACCAGGACAGTGAACAAGAGGGAGCTTGTGAGCCTTCAGGAGGCAGAGGGCTGATCAGCGTCCACGGCGCCAGGCACCAGCGTATCTAGCATCATTACCAGTTAGCTAACAAAAGCTGTGCAGAGGGAGACGGCACCAGCGCTCGTATCTGCTGATGTAATCTCAGACTTCAGCCAGACAAGCAACAACGCCAACAGCAGTTTCAAGGACTTATGGAGCTCTTCAAGCTAAATCCAGGGACAGGGGTTTGTCCTCTGTTGTGAGGTCACACCGGACGTGAGTTTCACAGATCACTTGTGTTACTGAGCGTCGTTCACATGAGTTTGGCCACAGATTGATGATGGTTTATCACCCCTCGATATTCTCCTCTGGAAATGAGGACAAGTCACATGATGTTGTGACTCTGTGGTTATATTCTAAGATATTAGGTGAGAACCTGAGGTCTTTTTATGGCAGCAAATCCTGCGTGAGCAGAGGTTTCTGGAGATGTGAGGGCTCTTCAGCGCTCACTGCTGGCAAGAGAGGCCAGAGTTCCTAGCAGCAAACCTCGGCAGGATTTCCTGATGTGCGTCTGTTGTTGGCGAGGAACTACAGGGGAGGAATGAGTGTGTAGCTCGTGCATGACTGCAGGAGCCACTTGCACAGCATATCTGCTCTGTCTGCGTGCTAGCTGTCATGGCTCGCAGGGCCTCTCGCCTTCACACTTCAAAGTCATGGTTTCAGCAAATCTCAACATGATTCAGTGACATAAGACTTCATCTTCAGCAGCAACTTTCCGATCACAGACACCCGGTGATGGCGATGTTTGTTGTTGTCCCTCTTAGCATCAGCATGCAAGCTGGGCCAGCACCCAGTAAAAGGATTCCCAAGCCATCCCTAAGCTGGATTGACTCCCGGTGCGGCAGGCATCACTGTGACACCACTAATCACCAGCTGTAGCTGTCAGTCAGCTGTGGTGCTGCTGTCGACCACGTTCTGCCTTAATAAAGAACTTTAGTGTATGTAATTGTGTTTGATGTGAACATCCAGGTTGAAGCCGCACAGTGGAAGGTGAAACAATGAGAAATGAATGAAACAACTAGTTGGCGAATCAAAGCCCGATGTCATGATGATGTCGTGACGAGCATCTCTACCTGCACCTCTCACTCACGCCTCCATTCCCTCCATGTTCCCAAATGTCAGATGAAATGTGGGGTGACTCACCGCGCGCGTCATTGGTCCAGTGATGGTCTCAGGATCCAGGACCATCAGCCTCTCATAGTTTGAGTTACTGTTCCACCACCAACCGGAGACTCACAGAATCACCGATCTTCCTGATTCGCTGTAAACAGTCAACACTCCTGTGCTGCGGCTCCTACTACACCATCCACGAGTTTCTTACACCCACGTGACCCATCGTACCGCTGTCACCTTTTGTCTAACAGCTGACTTTACTGAAGAGAAAATGAAGCTGGACTGCAGAGGCTCTGCTCTTGCCTCTCAGATCAGCTGGCTGGCGTCGAGGGCTCAGGCTCAGTTCTGGAGAGATTCGTATCTCCACTGCTGCTCACTCCCAGCACCTTCATCCAGTGACACGCTCCAGAGATTAGCCTCGTGCAGCGCTGCAGCTCCTGCTAGCACTGCCTGTATCTGCCCTTCCTCTCCTCAAGGTCAGATCAACAGAAAGCGCCGGTGTCACGAGAATGAAGGCATGAATGCAGCTTGAAATCATGTTTATCAGAGAGCAATTGCGCAGTTGTTTGTTTGAACACATGCAGCTGACTGATTAATTGCATAACAGGGCAGTTGGTGCATGCTGAGAGCATTTTAATTAGCTTGAATCTCACTCAACAACAAGCATTCAACAAATGGCAAGGCGCTTTGAGTTGATGTGGAAATGAATCACTCCAAACTGGGAGGCCAGTGATTGGCTGCAGATGTTGACGGACCCACACCAGCCTGGCTGGAGTCGTGCACCAGAGCTGGAAACAAATGTAGAGGAGGAAACGGTGTCTGAGACAGCCCGCCCACACACACACACACACACACACACACACACACACACACACACACGCACGCACACACACGCACAAACACACGCACGCACGCACACACACACACACACAGAGTTGGCTAATGCTTTCCTTGGCACTCACACAGACCTGCGCACAAGAGAAAGCACACACAGATCCACACTCAGCTAGAGAATTGCCTCCATGTTTCTTTCTCATGCTAAACAGATGCAGTCTAGTGGAGCTCCATCATGGAAACACCTGCAGGTATCTCTGCTTCGAAGGGGGGGGGGGGGGGGGGGGCAAGTCTCAGCTTTGAGTGGTGCTGCCATCTAGTGGTAGATCTGTGAGCTGAGGAGTGAATCTGATAAAATGTCATGTCATTCATCATGTAATAATGGGAGGATGAATGCACGGCGATATCACCCTGATGCTGCGGTAATTTTGACAAAGAGGGAGCGTGAACATTAGCAGCCATGTCATGAAGAGTAACAGCCTGTGTGCAGTATGGTGACATCATCAGCAGTTGAGCTCATGGATTGTTGCGTTTCATCACGACCTGAAGATGAAGATTCAGAACAACAAAGACAACATGGTAACACGTGTTCACACCACAGTAGAATTACAGCCATCAAGTCAGTGAGGTGAATGTTTGACAGGAGCACAGCGAGCAGCCCTGGACACAAGGATGACACCACAGTCAGAGACGCTCCAAGGTCTCTGACACACCTCCTGTTATTTAATGGTCTTTGTAGTTTCTGTCATATGTTGTGTCATCAGTGGCAAGCAGCTGATGGAGGCTCATCGTCCCAGGGTCTGGGTATACAGGAACCCAGGTCCATCCAATTCAAACTCAAAATAAACCAATTAGTAGCAAATTAGCAGCAGCCATCGACTCCGCGCCACCCGCCAGGTTCATGCTTTGTATTGGCACTACATTAATTGCATCATCCCTTTACAAATAACAGGATTAAATAAGGCAGTATATTGGGTACTAAAGGGCCTTATTTTTCCCACCCAGGAGGAACTGGACACCCCCAGAGGACCGGTCTGCGTATTCTGGCTCCAATCAGAGGAGGAGTCAGGCGCCTGGGTGGGGAAAACTTGAAATACTGCTTTATTACAGAGAATACTACTGAATTGTTGGCATACCCCTGCACATGTGTGCGTGCGTGTTCTCCTGCTCATCCTCCTCTCAGTGATGACCTGGTGATGACACGGCAGACAGGGAGGAGAACAAACCTGTTTACTGACTGGTGTCAGTGGAACGACGTTAACGTAACGGCTCTTAGGGCAGAAATCAGCGGGAATCTGACTCCTGTTTTATAGATCACGTGAAAATCAGGCCGAAAAAAACTGAGGCAACTATTCAGGGATTTATCTTCCTGCTGCCAGCAGATGATCAATCTTTGCTCCAAAAATATGAGCCACGTAAAAACCTTATTATTCCTCGATATGTGTAAGGTAGAGACCACTTACCAAGACAGTGACGCGGTGCTCCGGCTTTTTACGGTATTTCAAGATCGTTCTGAAAGACTTTATAATGTTTAGTGTGTTCATATTTTAAAGTAATACACCAACAATCCCATTTTGCTCAACCCCAAATTAACTTGCATGTTTGTCTCTTCAGTTGTCTCAACGACCGTAAATGTGACCGACCTCAAACTGGGCGTGCTCAGTGCCGTCGACCCCGGAAGGCGCCATGTTCAATTTGGTAAAATGTGAGAGTGCCATAATTAACATGGAGCAGCTGTTTAGAGCCCGTCTGAACCAAAAGCCCATCCAAACAAGGAGGTTTGAACCTGCTTTTGAATACTGAACACTGTCGCTGGTCATTGGGAGTCAGCGAAGCGAGGATAAAACAAGATCTCATGCCATTTCTTGTTCAAATCCAGGCAGCTGCATTTTGGACAGTCAACGGAAATTTGACTCAGACAGGTAAGCAGACAGTTGCAAAAACCCAGGTGTGACAAAATGAAGGCATTATTGGCATTATTATGGGCGGCACGGCTCAGGGGTAGAGTGGCCGTCTAGCAACCGAAGGGTGGCTGGTTCGGTCCTCAACCCCGGTGACCATGTCGAAGTGTCCTTGAGCAAGACACTGGACCCAAAAACCCCGATGAGTAGGCTGGCGCCTTGCATGGCAGCCTTCACCATCAGTGTGTGAGTGAATGACACGGCACTGTAAAGAGCTTTGAGTGCTGCTAAGGTAGAAAAGCGCTGAATAAAATTGAGTCCATTACCATTTTACCGTTATTGATCATTTCCATCTCAAGCTTAGTCACAACTGATGGTAACTTAGCGATGTGCCTCAACTGGAAGAAACATGAACGACCAAGTTGGCTGACATGATTCTCAAGGGATAGAGACGAGTTGAAGATGGCACTGAAATGACCAAGGTTACGCTGCACGTACTCACAGAACCCTGAATTCTGCCTCATGGCAGGTCCCACATTTTCAGGAGGGCTTATAAAAGCTTCTATTTCATTCTCGTTCAACTGGAGGCAGGTTTCAGTCATCCATCATCCACCCATCCACCCACCGATCCATCCATTCCTCCATGTTCCCCCTCTTCTCCTGTTGAGGGTGGTGGGGGTGGAGCCTATCCCAGCAGCCTTCCCCCTGGACAGGTCACCAGTCCATGGCAGGGCCAACACATAGAGACAGACAACCATTGGCTCTCCCAGCCACGCCTACGGTCAATTTAGAGTCTGGATTAACCTGGTCCCTCTTGATGTCTTTGGACTGTGGAGGAAGCTGGAGTACCAGAGAGAACCCAGCAGGAACAGGGAGAACATGGAGACTCACCCAGAAAGACCCCGTGCTGCAGCCGGGGCTCCACCCACAACCTTCTTGATGGGGGCCACAGTGAGGACCGCTGCTCCACCGGGCTGGCCCAGTTTTCAATCATCCAAAACTAAAAAGTCTAGACATTCAAGTACAGTGGTGAATCAATCATGCTCACCAGGTTTAAATGAAACAAACAACTGGATATCATCAGTGTAAAAATGATAAGACGTGCCACTGCTGATGATGTGGCCATGGGCAGCATATTAAAGGAAAATAACACACAACCCAGCATAGAGCCTTGTGGAACACCACAGGACGAAGGGCCTGAGTACGATGAACTACCCCACAGCAACTGGAACACTCCTTCCAGTGAGATACGAGGAGAACCAGGCCAAGGCCATACCAGAAATACTCAGCGACTGTTTTAACCTACTGAAGATAAATACTGGTGTCAAGGGCTGAGCTGAGGTTGTGGAAAACCAGTACTAAGTACTGCGTGGTATCATTAGTGGCTTTAAGTAGAGCCGTTTCGGTTGAATGAAGCTTACAGAAGCCAGACAGAAACGGCCATATAGACTATATCTTTGTGAAATGTTGTCACCTGGGAAGCAACAACTTCCTCCAGCACTTCTGAGTTAAATGGGAATTAGGATATTGGCCTGTAACTTATCAGGAAGTTAGCACAAAGGTTGGGGTTTTTCAGTAAAGGCTGAACTGTAGCATGAGTAAATTAGCTGAAGATAAAAGCAGTTCAAAGGGAGATTAATCACAGATAAAATAGTTTAGCCGACTGAACTGAAAACATCTAAACAGAGGGACAAGAGGAGTGTAAAATGGGCCAGAGGAAGGCTTAATTGTGGGCAATAATTCAGTGATTTGTGCCAAAGACACATAAGAAGGAGTTTATGGTTGCACAACAGGAAGCACTAATGGTGGGATGGTTTGTTGAGGGGGAGAAATTGGCTCTGATTTCACTGACTTTATTTCCAAAGCACTGGAGAAAGTTATTACAGTCGATATTAGAGAGGAGAGGCGCTTGTAGGACAGTAGGATGGACCAAGTGTTCATATTCACAAAGAGAACTTTAGGGTTTCTTTGTTAGAAGAAATGAGATTTGCAAAATTAGCAGTCCTAGTTTCTCTTACAATTTCATTTAGATGAGTCAGAACATTGATAAACTGACTCCAGCGTGTCAGCATGACCTCATCACTGACGCCATGCGGCCATTTAAGTGGTGGGAAGAAGCATGAGCCCCCCTCCTCCACTGACAAGCCTTCATGAACATGGTTGGATGGCGTGAAGAGTCATTCTGGGAGAATTCCAGAGATTGGTGTCTGTTGATCACTCAGTTCTCTTCTAATTCCCCTCTGCAAGGCAGCAGGCAGAATCCTGGACCTGGACAAGGCTCTAGTACTACGTGTACACGGGTATATACGGTATATGGTACAAAACCCATAACGTCGACTCTTGATATGACAACTTAGACGATAAGATTATTGACACACGTGGCCTGAATGCTCAGGGATGTTGTTTGTGTGGATTCATATTTAAATTCAGGTTTTAGCTCATTGTGACCATAAATGTGCTACGTCCTCGTTGAATCCTAGTTGATTGTGCCCTCTTTGGCCAAATCGGTCGGTTCCACTAGAAAGCAGCCGATCAGGGACAGCAGGAGGGAGCCACTGGAGAAGACAACAGGCTAGGAAGACAGAACTAATGTAGTCGCCGTCTTGGGGGAGGCTGCTGATGTGACGATGCTGAATTCCAGAGCAGCAGAAAAGTGAAGCAGCAGATGATTAGGTTTATTAAAAGCTGTCTCGTCTCCTGCCACCGCCGCCATGTGATGGATTTCCTTTGACGTGTCCTTTTTCCCTGTGTCACATAAATAACTGACATCAATGATGAGACACTGACAGACTGCCTCCTCCTCCCCCGAGAAACAAGAGGTAAGAAAGAACTGAAGGCAACGCAGACAAAGGAGAAGATGCAGGTACGGGGCCAACTTTAGAACCAGGCACTTCCAGCCTTCATCAAAACAAGACCCTCATCATCCTTCTCGTATCAGCAGGGTCTGGTGTTGTCATATCCCATGATACGTGCGGCTCATGATGGAAGCTTTTGTGTTCTCCCTTTGGTGAAGCATGCATGCCTGACTGGCAGCTGAGGCTGGAGGGTTTCCTCCCGGCTCTTGTATCCAGGATCATGTCAGCTGTTCTCTCCTCTTCTTCTGCTTCGTCGCTCTCTACAGGTAACCAGGTAGAATCTGCTGATGCAATCTAGTGTAAGAGTGAAATGAAGCCCTAAGTCAACCCTGAGGGGGCGGAGACATCACGTTAGCCAAATGTCACTCACCTTTGTCTGACCTTTTTAACCTATGACCCTTAAACTTCGCATGTTTCATCATTTTGAATCTAATTTTAGCAGTAAAATCCAAATCCCTTTGTGAATGAAATGTGAGGATGGGGGCGCAGACATTTATATTCTTTCATATTGATTTTTATAAGAAAGGGAAAAATCAGAACTATTTCTATAAAAATATGATTTTGAAAGCCTGTAAAATAGACAGTGGACACTTGGACAGTTCCATTCACTCGCTCCCTGGGTCCTGTCCAAGGACTCGAGCCCACGATCAAACCAGCCTGGCGTCCAGGACACAGCACAGGGAGACGGACGAGAGCAGGCAGGCCTCCTGTTTAGGGCAAATATATTGTGGTAAGATGAACATTACAATATCTGAATGTGATTCATGTCTGATCTCATCAGACTTGACCATGTCATCAGGAGCCCTGCTGGTTTTTTTGATTGCTGTGTTTGTTTTCTTGTTTCAACTTGTAGAAATCTGCCCATGTCAGATATTAAATGACCAGTGGTACATGTGTTCCCACTCAATAGGAGTCAAGATGAACCAAATTGAAATGACTCTCAAAAGAATTACAAATGGATTGTAAAATAAGATCATGGCGTGTGCGTGAGCAATGCTTGCTGATGCTCCCCGCCGCTCTGTTTACTCAAGCTCAGGCTCTTCATCTGTTCAGATGCAGTGTCGCTAACTCCCAGGGAGAATTATTATCTAGAGAAAAAAACAGCTTGCAAACAAACCCAGACTGCTTCGTTAGATGACATCGTATAACCTCTCCCTCTTAGATTCGGCCCCCAGGCAGGTACATTGGGGGCCATTAAGGTCAACGCCCACCAAGGGGGAAGCCAAGAACAGGCTTTGGCTCTTGGTCCTGGATCGATGGATCAGGATCAGTTTCTAGGTGTGTCCAGCAGGACTCCTACTCATCCTCATGATTAGTAGCGGCAGTCGCTCTTCAAGTCTTCAACAAACGTTTGGTTCTGTTGATCCAAGTTACAGTGGCGCCTTGGCGGAGCTGCGCCCACAGTAGATCTGAGAGTGTGTCTGAGCAAATAAAAATATCTCATCAACAGGTTTTTCACTGCGTATGTGCGACACAACCATAACTCTGTTAATGCAGGGAAAACACTTTGTAGGGAAGAGTTTGTTTGATAAAGACATCTTTACAGCCCTGCTGCTAGAGTGCCTTCTAGGTAAGCTAACTAGCAGTGGGCCGCCACCTGGTGGTGGTTTGGAGTTCGGCAATGCATCGGAGAGGAGAGGAGAGAATCTTCCGTCCTGGCCCTCGTCATGAGGGACAGTTCGTGCAGTTCCTAAAAAGCTGGCCTGCTCCTTTAAAAAATATTTGTACATTCAATATTTATTGAGGGGTTCAGTTTAGAAAAGGATGTTGATTATGACTGCTTTTCTACAAAATATCAGGTGTACATTATCGGGTTAGTCAAGGGTATTTTTGTTTATTTTCTTAATCTTTTGACTATATCTTTGTAGTTATTGTTTGTTTGTGCCAATTATCTCCTTAATAACGTATTATTATTATTAGTAGTAGTAGTAGTAGCAGTAGTAGTAGTAGTAGTAGTTGTAGTACACTTTGATACATATATACAGGGTTCTGGACATTGTGCCACTATTTCTGATCAATCACAGCTGCTTTTATCAATTTGTCTTTTCATGACTCAAACCACTCGATGGTCACTGAAGTTCGTTATCTCCACCCTCGCAGATGAGCACGATTGTTGGCTCGTTTCTCTCGCGGGATCTGGAAACCTTCCCGGCGCATGCTCAGTGCATTGCTAAGGAAGAAAGGAGAAAATGTCCCTGTCGAGGTAAGCCCCGCGATCAGGTGATTCTGGCGTTTAATTCTGTCGCTTGTCATCGTATATCATTTCAAACATGACGGCGGCGGATACAGAAACACGCTGGACGTGTTTTTCATGCTTTTGGTCATCTTGCTGTCCTTATGGCTTCTATCATAGTTAATCGCATCGGCTAGAATAGCGGCTAGCTAGTTAGCTTGCCGCTAACTAGCTTAACAGCGCGCAGCCAAGTCGACAACACCGGTCCGTTGGCTCACCGTCTTCAATGGTAACCACGAGAATGTCTCGAACATGTTGCTAGAATGTCAAACTCTTCTGTGTGTTCACGTTTTAGTCCCCTTGCCTCGCAGACCGCGACGTCTCTGGGGCGTACAGGTGTTGAGCTACAACCTAAACTACCTGAAGTCTTGAGACTGAATGTGTTTAATCGGACATTGTGTGTTCAGCTTCTTACCGGCGCCGACCCAGCTGTCGCAGGACCAGCTGGAGGCAGAGGAGAGACTACGGGCCCAGAAGTCCTCCTCCACTGCCCTGGTGTCATCCCGGAGAGAGCCACCTCCTTATGGACACAGGAAGGGCTGGGTGCCCCGGTCACTGGAGGTAACTTAGCGGCAGATAGCTTCATTAAAGAGTAACCTTTGACTCGGATTCATCTCTAACGAAATGCTCGATGAGCTGCTCGCAGTCCGCCGCCGACACTGCGATCACATACGTCACCAAATCAGTGGTATCAACCTCCTCTGTTAATGCGCTTCACTGCAGGACTTTGGAGATGGAGGAGCTTTCCCTGAAATCCACGTGGCCCAGTTCCCTCTGGAGATGGGTCGAAAGAAGAAAACATCCAACGCTCTGGCGGTGCAGGTGGATGCTGAAGGAAAGGTCAAATATGACGCCATCGCCAGACAAGGACAGGGCAAAGACAAGGTATTCTGGCAGGTGCTGCTACAGCAGTCAAGAGAGAAGAGCACACAACTCATGTTAGACCAAAGCTGGGGACGGTATTTCACAGCAGATGGACCAGGACCGCCTCAAAGGATTATTACATTCCTACTCGTATTTTCAGAAAAACATCAAGAAAATACACAAAAGTTCATTATTTGACGGAGCCCAAAGCAGTGAGATGAGACCAAACAATCCTTAAGACTGCTAAGACGTTAAAGTTGCCATATTATTGTGAACAATCCCCGTCCTGCACACAAGACTGTGAGGCAGATTATGATGCTGTTATTTTAGCGTGTTCCCTTTCATGAACAGATGTACACATTTGGATCTTTGATTGGTGCAGGTGGTCTTCAGCAAATACACAGATCTACTTCCAAAAGAGGTTCTGCATGAAGATACCCCAGAACTGCAGAGGCCCGACGAGGAGGCGGTACAAGAGGTAAGGTGTGTGTGTGTGTGTGTGTGTGTGAGAGAGAGAGAGAGAGAGAGAGAGAACATGTTCTTTCACATATGCAGGTAGGTGAACACACCTTGGGTAGAGTAATACGTCTGTACTGAATCAACGTGGTGCTTCTAGTTCTGATTCGGAGTCTTTTATTTTTTGGCTGTAGCTGACAGAGAAGACGCGCGCTGCTCTGAACAAGCAGGTGTCACAAAAGATCGCAGCAGCCATGCCTGTAAGAGCCGCGGACAAACAGGCCCCAGCACAGTACATCAGGTACACGCTCCAGTCTCAGCCACATGCTACAATCACCCCTACAGCAGGAAGGAGAGGCGGATGCTGTATGAAGAGCTGGACAACACGGTTGCACAACATGTTGGCACTGGTATCAAAAGATTCCCCCAGAACTTTTGTTGAGGAGTAACGCTGTTGCAGGACCTGGTGTTCAATCTAAAATAGGAAAGAACCAAGTCACTCTTCAGCTTCATCGCATCAACTTGGTCACTGGTGTGTGACATCAGAGCTCGATGTTCCTAGAGTGTCATGATACGTGTTTGACTTTGTGAATGTATCACTTTTATTCATTGAATTTAAATTTTCATAACAACAACACAGATTTTCCTGACTGATATGAGAACATTGACTCATGCAGAGCTGGACCTGACACTGAGACTTTGCTTTAAACTGTCTTGTGCCTCTCTTTTCTCTCTTCCTCCCCAGATACACGCCATCACAGCAGGGGGTGGCGTTCAACTCAGGCGCCAAACAGAGAGTCATCCGCATGGTGGAGATGCAGAAAGACCCCATGGAGCCTCCTCGCTTCAAGTACGTGAACATGATTCTATCATACTAACCAGGATTGTGGAGCCATGATGTCTCCTGTTATCAGCTGCTGACACGTTCAGGCGTATTATAACAATTCAGATCTGTGCCGTTCTGCCTCCTGCTGGCTTGTCTTTGTGACGTCTCGCCACGTGCCCATCCGCCCTCGTTATCTCAGGAACAACTGACGGGAATTCTTCACATTTGGCACTGATGGTCTCAAGGAGGAATTGATTTAAAATTTGGCAGTGGAAGAATTCCCTCACCGATCACTTGTCTAGTCGTCATTGTAATGAGGTTTCATGTCCAAGTTCAGCTTCGCTGTGGCATGATGATGTTCTGCCACTTTGAACCTGAAGGGGGCGCCATTGATAACTTGCTGAATTCCTCACTATTTTATGTGTCTGTCTGTGTGAGACTTTTGACCAGTTGCCCCAGTCCACCCCGTGTTTCACCGGTCCGTCTCGTTGATTCAGTAATGGGTACATATGTGTGTAACCTTGTTTCAGGATCAACAAGAAGATTCCCCGAGGGCCCCCGTCCCCCCCGGCCCCCGTCATGCATTCTCCCAGCAGAAAGGTAAGGTTGGTGTGACACTGCGGAGGCTCTGTAGTTGCTCCCGTTGACAGGCGCCACTGCTCCCACTAGGGTGGCTCATCAAAGTTTCTTCAGTTTTCCAGGATGTATGAATGGAAATTCTCCTGCCATGACGGATTTCCATCACTCGGGCTCCATGTTCACTATGTTGCCCAGCCTGGTTGTAGGGGGTGGGGGTGGTGGTGGTGGGGGTTGACGGTGGTGGTGGGGAGGGGGGGGTCTGTTTTCCCTTGCCTGTTTGGTGGGGCAAAAGGCTGCTCTAAAGAGGAGGGGCCTCAGTCTGAAGAACCCACTTCAGCCAGGAGGAGGTGTGTGTTGATGTTTGAATCTGTGTCTTCTGTGTTTCAGATGACGGTGAAGGAGCAGCAGGAGTGGAAGATTCCTCCCTGCATCTCCAACTGGAAGAACGCGAAGGTAACGTTTAGCTCCCGGCTCTGCTCTTGTAGCCTTAACTCCAGCATGACAGGTTGGCTCTGGTGTGTCTCCTGCACAGGCTAGCCATTAGCAGGTGACACTGCAGCATTATGCAGTGAAGTACATTGATGGAGAGCTGTTTATGACCATGACCTTGAACTGTCCGTCACTCATAAAGCAGTCCGAGCGAGTCCTGTCTCAGCAGCTGCTCCGTTCAGGCTCCAGATATTTCCATGCTAATTCTGCCTCTTCGTCTCAGATCATTTGTGTGTCTGGATGTGTTCCAGGGCTACACCATTCCTCTGGACAAACGTCTGGCTGCTGATGGCAGGGGGCTGCAAACTGTTCACATCAATGAAAACTTCGCCAAACTGGCCGAGGCGCTCTACATCGCCGACAGAAAGGTTCCGCCCCCTTCCTGTCTAAATGACTGATGCTGGGGGATATTTGTAACTGATGGTGACTGTGTCCGTAGGCCAGAGAGGCTGTGGAGATGAGAGCCCAGGTGGAGAAGAAGATGGCCCAGAAGGAGAAGGAAAAGAAAGAGGAGAAACTGCGGGAGTTGGCCCAGATGGCTCGAGATCGCAGGGCAGGAATCAAGAGTCACGGGGACAAGGGTGAGTCCCGAGAGGAAGTCAGCAACCAGTCTGAGTGGACACACCTGCTGTGTCTGAGTGAGGAGGTTCTGGTCATCAGAAAGTGATGACAGACTGTTTGAGCAGGCCAGTTCAGGCCTGTCGGAGCAGGAGGCTGAGGAGTCGCGTGTTCAATGGCCACGTGTAGTTACAACTCTCCTGTTGTGTATCCAACCATTTCTCTCTCTCTCAAACTTCCACTGCACATGTCATATCCTCCGTGTTCCACTTCCCTGCTCATGTTGTTTTATTGTTGTTGTCTCCTTTAACACACACTCGCACACCCTCCCTATCCCCTGGCCCCCCCTCACACGGCAGGTGGCGAGGACCGTGAAGCCAGGGAGCGTAATGACATCCGCCATGACAGGCAGAGAGAGAGACAACATGACAGGAACATTTCCAGGGCTGCTCCTGATAAGAGGTAGTGGACACAATCTGTAAATACACACACACACACACACACACCCTCAGCTGAATCATCCATGGATCAGTAGTGTGTACCTGCACCCATCAAGATACGACTGGCCCATATCTGATTCTGGTGTGGAGACCGTTTGTGATGTGGTGAGCGTGTGTGTGTGGTGTGGAGAGCGTGTGTTTGGTGTGTGTGGTGTGGAGAGCGTGTGTTTTGGTGTGCGGTGTGGAGAGCGTGTGTGTGCGGTGTGGAGAGCGTGTGTTTTGGTGTGTGTGGTGTGGAGAGCGTGTGTTTTGGTGTGCGGTGTGGAGAGCGTGTGTTTTGGTGTGCGGTGTGGAGAGCGTGTGTTTTGGTGTGCGGTGTGGAGAGCGTGTGTTTTGGTGTGTGTGGAGAGCGTGTTGGTGTGTGTCAGCTGATCTCTTGAGCGAGTCCTAACTCAGTCTCTGCTGCAGCCATTAGAAGACACAAAGAGCCCCCCCCCCCCGACTCGTCACATCTGCGCACCTCAACATTGTGAACCTCTGTTCCAGGTCGAAGCTGCAGAGAGACCAGGACCGAGACATTAGTGAGCTGATCGCTCTGGGCATGCCCAACCCCCGCTCCTCCAGCGAGGCTCAGTACGACCAGCGGCTCTTCAATCAGAGCAAGGTAACCGCCGTCCACCGGCCTTCCTATGTGATCTTCTGTTCATGTGACTAATCTACAGGTGTGAATGAGAACCACGGCGCTCTAGAGGCCGTTATCATGCTCAAGTCTTTGAGGAGAACTTTACACACACTGAGATGTGCTGCAGGAGAGGAACTTCATGAACCTTCTCCAGTACCTGGTCTCCTAAAGAGAACCAGACTCTACCAGTCAGTGTCTGCTTGAGTGTTAAAGGGAGCAGGAAGCCAGCTGAGGCATCATTCAGTAGCAGGCAGAAGCTCTTCAAACCCTGAAACTGTCCTCAAGTCGTCTCTGTCTCTCTCTGTCCAGGGAATGGACAGTGGCTTTGCTGGCGGCGAGGATGAGACGTACAACGTGTACGACCAGCCATTCCGCAGCGGCAGAGACATGGCGTCCAACATTTACCGACCAAGCAAGAACATCGACAAGGACAATTACGCAGACGACTTTGACTCGCTCATGCACACCAGCCGGTACGTTCAGCTTTCTGCTTTCAGATCAGTGCCTTTCATCCTGAGTGGTTTGACTCTGCTGGATGAAAACCGCTGTGATTATATGTAGACCACATTTGGCCCCAGTGGAGCTGAAGATGAACGAGTTGGGCCTCTGAAGCTGCAGCCTTCCCTCATGTAGGGTTAGGAGAGTCACACTTGTCCTTTCATCCATGAGTAGAATAACTGTGACTTCACGGCGCAGGGAAACGTCCTCTAAGGAGTGACCTTTGGCCGCTCCGTATCTGCCATTGAAGGGTTCGCCGCAGGACTTGTGTAATGACCTGGCACGTCATGGAGGCCTAAGGGTTGCTGCTGGCGCTCATAGCGGTGTTCCAGATGTTGAGTCACCAGCTGCAGGATGTTACATCACTGGTGTTGCCGTCCCGCCCAGTTGTTCTCATTCAGTTTCCTGCTTCAGGGCACCTCTTGAAATGACCAGCCTCTGTTAGCTCTTGCGTGTTAGCGCTTGCGTGCATTCTAACCATCCTTTGCTTGGTGGCTCGACCCTGTCAGCTTTGTTCCAGACAAAGAGTTCTCGGGGGCGGACCATGGGCAGCGGCGGGAGGGGCCAGTCCAGTTTGAGGAGGATCCCTTTGGTCTGGACAAATTCTTGCAGGAGGCGAAGGAGCACGGCGGCTCCAAAAGGCCGTCCACTAGCAGCCGCTCCAAGGACGACTACCACGAGAAAAAACGCAGAAAGGAGTGAGAGCAGCTGTTGTGTGTCAGAGGTCAGGGGGGTCCCCCGACGTGGCCAGGCGAGCACGCGACACCGTTGTCCGTCTGGAACGACCTGGCTGGTATTGGTCCTCTCAGAGTGGATGACGCTCTCTTATTTCTTTGTTTCACCCATGTTGTCATTTACACAGACTAGCGTGTTCCATACACGCAGTACACGTGTTCAGTGTTGGTGCAGCCCATGATGTCTCAGATGTGGGAGGTAATATTCTGGACTCTGCCCTGCAAATGTCTAGATTTTAGTGATTTTTTTTTTTTTTTTTTTTTAAATACATGTATACAGACTGGACCCAACAGAACATGACCTTTGACCCCTCTGAGGACCCCTGATGTTTATTTAAGCAGGTCCAGTTAGACTTGAGAGGTGAAGGAAGACATGTACAGCAGTGTTCACGTACCTCTGAGATGTAAAGCAAACCCTCTTTGTAACCCTTGAACTACCATGAAATAAATTTCATATAGTGTGTGTGTGTGTGTGTGTGTGTGTGTGTGTGTGTGTGTGTGTGTGTGTGTGTGTGTGTGTGTTCACTCACATCCGAGGGCCACTCCTGCCTCACCACCAGCTGTCACCAATAATCACACCTTGAGCTGCCCTGAGCCTCATTTCCATTCATCAAAATGATATTGAAGTTGTCGCAACAGATGAGTGTCGTCTCAAAGTTGGTAAAAGGAACTGACCTGTTAGTCCTCTGAGGATTAGAACAACCATTAATTACAGATAATTCTGATTTATGCTGTCTGTTTCCCGGCGCTTGGTGAAGGCGTCTCGCTGGCTGCGGAACGCCAGCCAAGCGTCTGCCATCCGTCACTCATGGCGGTGTGATTCATGTTCTCTCTAATGGGCTCCGTTCGCCGTTACAGCTTCCTGAGATAGTCTTCACTTTTATTGCTGCTGCGCCTGAGAAGAATGAGAGCGGAGAAAGAGTGAAATAACGTACTGCAGAGTAAACTGAGAATTATACCGGCCCGTTCAAACGCCATATTAAACTTGTCACATTTACTGCCGGAGCTAATGATTGGCTTTTAAAACTTCAAGCGTGTGCTAGAAATTCATTGATATTGCAGTACTTTTCTAATGTGGTTGTCAACTTAATGTACATCCCAGTGAATATGTTTCCCTCCCCACCTTTGATGAGTGGACACTCAGAGAGACACGAAACCCAGATGGACATGGAGCTCTCACGCAGGCGGGGCCGCCCCCTGAACACAACAGGTGTAACGGGACCTTCGTCAGATAGCGGACATTTGTACGCAGGACTCCTCGCCAGCGAAGAGTGAATCTGACGTTCGGGGGGGGGGGGGGGGGGTCAGTGTGTGAGGAATGTGAGCTCTTGGTTTTTTAAACCTTCCAACAGCCTTGCCGGTGTCTCTTGGCAGCACAATCAGTGTCCAGCACGTGGTCCCTCCCTCCCGTCCTGGGTGGGACACTTGGGCAGCTGGGTAATGGGTCTCGTCTCAGCTCTGTGTGATCGTGCACAGGAAGATGAATGAGGTTCTATTCATGCAGTGAAGAGGAAATTGGTTCCTCGGCAGCCTTTGTGTCGGACCTTAATGGAACGTTCAGGTGGCGGACAGCAGCCATGATGAATGGCTTCTTATCTTGGCTGCAGACTTCATAAACAATATTGTGTTGTAGCACATCTTGACTCCGGCTGAATGTGAACCAGTCCTCCTCCCCTCCTCTACGGCAGAGACGCAGTAAATTATGTGATCGATGTCCCCTGGTGACCCGTCCAAGATGGCCGAGTCTTATCTCACTGCTGGAGATTTGTCTGTCTCCAGTATTGAAGGCTGCTGCCGCTGCAGTAAGAAGGAACACTCGTCCTCTGGGAGCCGAGGCTCATGCTAGTTAGCTTAGCACCATGAAAGGTTGGGAGTGCGAAGAGAACAAACATGTCATTCAGCCACAAACCATGCTGAAGATCCCATACTCGTGACACCTGGGTATCCCCAGAACACGCTGAGTGTTCCCTCAGGGCTCCACCAGCTCTCCCATCGCTAATCTGGAGCTGTGGAACGTTCTGCCCTTGTATCAAGGGGAACTTCAAGATTCAGAGCTATATTCTAATGTGATCATGAGCAAGAAACGTTCTTCTAGGGAGGATGACAGTTGTCGCAGAGCTCAAGAACGTGTTCTTTCCCTCCTGCATTGCTTCTTTGTGACTCTAGAATACAGAACGAACCAGCAGACTCAGTAGAACCCACGAGTCTACGCTTGCCCACGGTAGCACCCAACCAGACGCGTTCTAGTTGGATCTCCAGTCAAAGTGGTTCTGGGTTACTGACCATCCGACTGGGTTCAGTTTTAAACGGACATTTTTGGACGGTTAAGCTGTTAGCTTCAAGCTAAATATACGTGGATGGCTCTTCCTGCATCCTGGAGTCACAGAGAAGAAACGCAAGAGGGGGAAAAAAAAGTCTTTGTGAGTTCAAGACTTCGATCGGTGAGTACTTGAAAGTTCAAATGCACTTTTTGGGTGAAATATCACTTTCAGACATGAGCTTCAACCTTAGTTTGCTGATTCTGCCGCTTTGTTTCTTTTAAGAAGACAAGTTTGTGCTTTGTTCTTACTATTATCATCATTTCAGGTGAGCACAAGCAGAGGGTAGAACGTGGTAACCAGGACCGACATATTTATGCTCCCCTGGGGAAAGCAGGATTATTTGTGTCTGCAGTGACGGTGAGAATCATCTGTCCATCAAACTGTCTGTCCATCAAACTGTCACTGACTCTCTCATCTGCGTCTGCTCACCCTCTCACTGCTGGACCGGGCTGGACCCGGCCCGCCGCTCCGTTCAGCCTGATCTCCTCTCCCTCGGCGGATCATCTGTTGCGGTGGGAAGATGAAGACAGGCGTAACAAACTCTAATGGTGCTGTCAGTCAGAGCGAAGCTTGCTGGCTACACGCCAGCGGCGGAACCACCCACCCATGATGAGAGCGGGCCTCCACCACTGTGGCGTGGACTGACACCTCGCCCATGTCTTCATCCTGGCAGAGAGGGAGAGAAGGGGAGAGCGACTGGATGGTTGCGCATCAGAAGTTGGCGTCACTATTCTGCTAACTTCTGATGGCCAGGCTGACTTAGCATGAGCTGCTGGGATCCACGTGCTTACGGCTCGGATTTCAGTTCATCTGCTGGTACCGGAACCCGTTTCCTTGAATATTTCTTCTGGTATTATTGTTGTTGTGATCATGTTTAGTGACATCACAAGGCTGCAACAAAACACACAGCAGGAAAGCCAACAAACACCAAAGTGCGATATTTAAATGTATCCCAGAGACATTTAACTAAGGGTTATGATCAGGTGGTTGCTGGTCCAGCACCAGCATGGAATGGAATTTGGACCGGTACCATGATTCTGAGTCTGCATCAGTTCTGATATTCCTGATCTGGTGACACACCTCTGCTTCCTATATGAACCGTCTTCGCCCAGCATGGTTCAGCGTGTAAACCTTGGGCTGCCGTCTCCACTGGTATTAGCTTGCTCATGTGGATCGCTGCTTCTCTGAGCGCATCCATCACACCTGCAGTTGGAGTGGGATTCCTGATTCAGATGAAACGAAAACTTCGTCATCGTCGTCTTCCACTTATTCCTTACTAGTAAGGGTCGCGGGGGGGGTGGAGCCTATCCCAGCATCTACAGGCGAGAGGCGGGGTTCACCCTGAACAGGTCACCAGTCCATGACAGGGCCAACACACAGAGACAGACAACCATTGGCTCTCCCAGCCACGCCTACGGTCAATTTAGAGTCTGGATTAACCTGGTCCCCTCTTGATGTCTTTGGACTGTGGAGGAAGCTGGAGTACCAGAGAGAACCCAGCAGGAACAGGGAGAACATGGAGACTCACCCAGAAAGACCCCGTGCTGCAGCCGGGACTCGAACCCGGAACCTTCTTGCTGTGAGGCCACTGTGAGGACCTCTGCTCCACCGTGCAGCCCGAAACGAAAACTTGGTTCATTATTTTTCCTAAGGGGGTCTTTGAGGGACCGGGACACATCCAGGCTGCCCAGTCCCACTGACCAGGATGTGAGCTCCTCTGGCTCCTGCTCCCACAACACCCCACATTTACCGGTGTACGATTGTCACGTTTCTCAGACGTTTCTCTGGTTAACCAGCAGCAGCTCCTGAGCTGACACACCTGACACACCTGACGCCAGGCTCAGGCTGCAGGCTCAGGCACCCTCCACCTCCTGGAACATTCACTCATTAGCAACAATAGAGTTCCATTCTGCACCTTTCTAAAAGTTATTTTTTGGGGGGGGGGGGGGGGGGGTTTGTGTTCTCAAAATTTTTGTCTCTTGCACCTTTCATGAGTATTTTTCTCAAAATGTAAAATTCATGCTCCATTGACCTATAGACACTGCAATGGTCAGTTTAAATGCTAAGAATAAAAGAATTACTCAGGATTTAAGGAAGTAAATCAATGAAACCTGTTGGTTTTTTTGTTGGTCAGTTTTAAACATTTAAAAAATTTTGAAATTTACTAAAAGAAAACTATCAGTTAAATGTTTCATACAAGTCTTGTGCCTCTAACGCAGGTGTGTTTCATCCATTTTTTTCTCATCGCTTCATTGCACTGAACATGTGAATGAAGGCAACAGCAAGAGTTTAAATAGACTTTTTGTTTTATGCGATTCCTGGTCGATTGAAGAGATAAAACAACAGCATTAGTTTCCATTTTCATTCTTTTTATTTTTTATTTTTCATTTAAGTTCAAGTTAAATCTGTCAAAATGCCAGAGCTCATCGGATCAAAAACACGGAAGAATAACAGGAAGCCGAGGAAGTCCCTGTGCGTCTGTGACTTGATCAGCCCAGGAACGCTCATCCGGTCAACATCAAACTCGACGTGTACAGCTGGTTCCCCGTGGAGGTTCAGTGCTGAGTTTGAGGTTCTGGTCCAGTTCTACAACGTAGTCCTGCTGCTGACTCCATCGGTCCATCAGTCCTTTTTTAGATATTTGAGTGCAGCCACATCAGGAACTCTGGTGATCCAAACTTCTGGAGCTGGTCCGTCATGACAGCCTGAAGCTCCGTTTCCATGGTTTTATGGCGCTGAATGACCTCCACCAGCAGGTTGCTGGCATCCGTGGTCCCTCGTGTGACAGACGGACGACTGTCTTGCCAAAGTCACTGATCAGCAAGGAGTCTTTGTGAGGGAGCTCAAAGACAAGGCACAGCATCCCATGGCAGACCATGGCCTCCTTTTCTCTTTCGCTGGTTATTTTCAGGGAGGAGCTGCGGCCCCCAGCCCCCACTGGTGACTGGGACTCAGCTCGGGGGTCACCTTTGCGTGTGAATGATTCATCTTACTGAGCAGGTGTTACAAGAATTTCCGTGCTGGTTCAAATCCTCCATCCCGTGACCCAAAGACAGCGTGTTGATTCTTTAGAGCGACACCTTGACTGAGCTGAACCCGGCCAGGGATCTCAGGTATGGTGGGACAGTCTGCAGTGATGTCATCAGTGACACGCAGAACCCTGCTGTCATGACCTCACGCCCCAGAACTGACTCAGTTGTACTGCTCCACGAAATACCTCGTCCCAAAAGTGTATTTTACCTTTCAGGTACTCTACAATAAATGTCTTCACTGAGATGTTTTTCTCTTGCCTGCAAAACTTCTTTTTGGCTCCAGAATGCAGAATGAAGCAGCTTAGCTTGAAGCTAACTGAGTCTGACGGCTAACAGCTAAACTGTCCAGAAACCTCCATTTTCAGACTCCAGGTCATCTGGAACAACCCAGGTTTTCAAAATGATCAAAGATCAATAATCCACTTACACTTTGATCTGAGATTAAAACAAACCATGAAGGAAGTGTCCAGTTTCCATTCCTCTGAAAGCCTGATTCTCAGTTTGTCTCCTCCAGCCTGGAAACTCTCCAGCCTCTCTGATTGATGATTGAGGGCCGTCCTCCTGGTCCTGACTCTGGATTCTGATCTGGATTCTCAGAGTTTCTATTGTTTGGTTCTAAATCAGATCAAGTCATGATTGGAGGAGACTTCAGTATTCATGAGGATGTTGATAACCACAGTCTGGTACTGCATTTGTCTCTCTTCTAGACTCAACTGGTGTCCATCAGTCTGTCCATGAACCCCCTCACTGTCACAACCACACCTCCACCTCCTCCTAACATGTGGAACTGAAGCTGAACATCTGGTTGTTTCCACAGAACGCTTTTATCAGACCACCAATCAATCACTTTGGAATTTGGACTGATCAACTACACTCCACTCAGGAAAACTGTAGTTTCCAGATGTTTGTCTGATCAGGCCACACCTGGATTTAAGGAAGTGGTTCCATTGGTGCTAAATTCAGTGTCATGTCCCACTGTAACAGAGGACGCTGTTGTCCACCTTCGTCCCTCCCAAACTGATCATCAGAACTTGTGTTATGATTTGGCGCCGTACAAATAAAACTGACTTGACTTGGTTCTTCCCAGAAGGACGCTATGATGTCATCAGAGGGCTTTCACACCTGAAAACTTGAGACCAGCGTGGGACGTGCTGTTGCACATTGCAGGTGTTTTATTGTGTTTGCTTGTGTGGAGAAAACATCAGTAACTGGACAAACAAAGGAGGAGGATTCAGGGAAGCAGGGTTGCTGTGGTCACGCCATTCCGCCGTGGTCTGTCCCAATGGGACCAGTTCTTGGCTCCTTGTAACCCCGCCTCTGATCCTGTTAAGCCGGTCCTTATCACCTCCATCATCTCTGGACTGGATGGGAACTTAAAGAGCTTTCACGACTGATGTGTCATTAGTCTGCACTCAAGGTCGCGACCTTGAGAGGAAACAAAAAGGGAAGGCTTGAAAATTGATTAGATAATTGAATCATCCGATGCTATCGTCCGTGCCTGAATCACACACGCCGCACGCCGGAGACTCGTGGCTGCACATCAGTGTCTGGACCAGAGGAACCACGAGAACCCCTGGAGGGGCCCACAGTTCTCTGCACCTTTGTGGATCAACAGCGCCATCCTGGTGACTGCAGCGACATCTCTCATCTCACACGTTTCAGTGGTATCCTTTTATAGTACAGGTCTGTGTTTCAAGTCACTGTGAACCAGAACCCACATGTTGCTGAACATCAGAACTTCCACCATGGCGACCAGCTGTGGTATCAGACCGGCGTTCAGCACGAAGACACGATGAGGCGATGATAAATAATTAGGGATCCAACATATTTAATGAGCATTTTACCACACAAAAATTAAAACAGCTTGAACTGTGATTTCTGGTTTGCTTTCTAATTATTTCTTCATTATCATCACTATTATTATAAAAGTGTTATAATAGCATTTATTATTCAGGAGGCGGCCCGGTGGAGCAGTGGTCCTCCCTGTGCCCCCCCAACAAGAAGGTTGTGGGTGGAGCCCCGGCTGCAGCACGGGGTCTTTCTGGGTGAGTCTCCATGTTCTCCCTGTTCCTGCTGGGTTCTCTCTGGTACTCCAGCTTCCTCCACAGTCCAAAGACATCAAGAGGGACCAGGTTAATCCAGACTCTAAATTGACCGTAGGCGTGGCTGGGAGAGCCAATGGTTGTCTGTCTCTATGTGCTGGCCCTGCCATGGACTGGTGACCTGTCCAGGGGGAAGGCTGCTGGGATAGGCTCCACCCCCACCACCCTCAACAGGAGAAGAGGGGGAAGATGGAGGGATGATGGATGGATGATGGAGGGATGGATGATGTTTGTCATGAAATGAACGCACTAGACGCGCGACCACAGGACCATCGTGCTACCTACTGACTCCACAGGGTCAAAGAGAGGTCAGCAGGCAGTTACACTTTGACTGATGACATCATTCACTCATCCGTGTCATGTGACCCGCGTGATTCATGTCTGTTACAACATCTCACATTTAACACAAGAAAAACAGTTTTCTAGTTTCAGGTGTCAGTGATGAAACATTGATAAAGACTGTTTGGTGACTAGTTGAAAGACTTGTTGTCCTCTAGGAATCTCACCTGCCCAGGTGTGATATGATGTCACTGGATAGGTCTATTCAGTTGAGACCCCAGAGCAAAGGTCATTATGGGTTATTTCAACAGCTGGGCTTCCAGGACCCGCCCCCACTGGAGCAAAGATGTAAAATATCTAATAGGAGGTGTCACACTCCCAAAATAACTCACCACAGGGGGTAGCTGGAACCCTTCAACCTGAAAACAAGTTCTCTTAATAGAATATCTGGCTCCCTGGTCTCCAGGGGGAGAGACCTGAACTCAAGTGTGTGGTTCCAAACAGCTGTAGAAATCCGCAGGTTCAGTTCTACATCAGATCCACCAGTAAACACCAGACCGGTGGATGGTGGAGGTTCAGTTCTACATCAGATCCACCAGTAAACACCAGACCGGTGGATGGTGGAGGTTCAGTTCTACATCAGATCCACCAGTAAACACCAGACCGGTGGATGGTGGAGGTTCAGTTCTACATCAGATCCACCAGTAAACACCAGACTGGTGGATGGTGGAGGTTCAGTTCTACATCAGATCCACTAGTAAACACCAGACTGGTGGATGGTGGAGGTTCAGATCTACATCGGATCCACCAGTAAACACCAGACTGGAGGATGGTGGAGGTTCAGTTCTACATCGGATCCACCAGTAAACACCAGACCGGTGGATGGTGGAGGTTCAGTTCTACATCAGATCCACCAGTAAACACCAGACTGGAGGATGTAGGAGGTTCAGTTCTACATCAGATCCACCAGTAAACACCAGACCGGTGGATGGTGGAGGTTCAGTTCTACATCAGATCCACCAGTAAACACCAGACCGGTGGATGGTGGCGGTTCAGTTCTACATCAGATCCACCAGTAAACACCAGACTGGTGGATGGTGGAGGTTCAGTTCTACATCAGATCCACCAGTAAACACCAGACCGGTGGATGGTGGAGGTTCAGTTCTACATCAGATCCACCAGTAAACACCAGACTGGTGGATGGTGGAGGTTCAGTTCTACATCAGATCCACCAGTAAACACCAGACCGGTGGATGGTGGAGGTTCAGTTCTACATCAGATCCACCAGTAAACACCAGACTGGTGGATGGTGGAGGTTCAGTTCTACATCAGATCCACCAGTAAACACCAGACCGGTGGATGGTGGAGGTTCAGTTCTACATCAGATCCACCAGTAAACATCAGACTGGTGGATGGTGGAGGTTCAGTTCTACATCAGATCCACCAGTAAACACCAGACTGGTGGATGTTGGAGTGGTGGTGTCTTAAAAACCTGGGTTGCTAACAAGAGTCTAGAGGAGCCTACAGAGGTCCTGGAGGTCATTAAAGGTCATCGGGGAACACATGAAGCCTGGAGCTTATTGGTGGTGACTTTGAAGTCATGTGACCCTGGTGTGGCTCCTTTGTAGGTTAACATTAGCTTAGCACTGCTAACGATTGCATTTAGGGTTCCAGCATCATCAGAGGGTTCATTAGTGAAGATGATCTTGATGAACTCAACCTGGAGGTTTGGTGGTGGGACCATAGTGATGACAGCTTCCTGTTGGACTACAAACACACCTCATCCCTGACTTGATCACTTCCTGTCGGACTACAAACACACCTCATCCCTGACTTGATCACTTCCTGTCGGACTACAATCGTACCTCTTCTCATCTCTGACATGTGAACCAGGCACATGTCTTTATTTGGGCACTGCCTGAAGGTGTTTTGTCATTGTCAGGCTTCAGATTCTTTTTCTCAATGAGAGGATCTTTCATGACCGAGCGGTTTCATAAACTCCTGTTGACCACGGCAGGCTTGAGTCCCCTCGCGGTCCTGCGTGTCTTTGTCGGCCAATCACAGGTCCCGCCAGTGTGACGCACGCCTTCATAGACGATCTCTGCGCGGGACCAACTACTGGCCAATGAACAGGGCGGTGGGCGTGTATTTCCGGCGGGCTCGTGCGGTCACAGTGCTGAGTGGGCGTATATCCGTGTTCACGGAGTTCATACATGACTTCCCGACTATCGGTACACAAACCGGGACACTTTCAGACACAAGCTGCGGACAGACATGACGGAGAGCTCCGCCAACAAGCTGCTGAACGGAGAAGCCTGTCACCGGAGCCCGGGGACGAAGACGCCGAACAAAAATGGCTTCGTGAAGAACCAGTGCCCGTTCCAGCTCCAGTACCGCCCGCCCCGGGAGAAGGTAGGGCCCGCCCGGCCGGCCACGGCTCCTCGGGGGACGCCCGTCCCTCTCCCTGGTCCCGTTAACACCGTTAACTGGTTTGAATCAGCGGTGACTTGTTGGGTGACGTCCCGCGTCGGTATGAAGAGCCGCTGCTGGAGTTTAGCTGCATGTACCAAGGAGGAAGTTCCGCTGCTAGCAGCGTGTGTCTCCCGTCTCACGTTCACCTGGCTGTGTCCTCACGGGACACACTCACCTGGCTGACGTAGTTGTTGACACTTCCGCTCCCACCGAGTTCAGGCTGTCACGTGACTTTATTATTTTTTTAACTGCTTCAGTGGTAAAGTTAGTCGTTTGTGTATGCAGTATTACAGTACAGATGTGTGTGTGTGTGTGTGTGTGTGTGTGTGTCTCACCTGATCGGGGAGGGTAGAGGTGTGTTGGTGGTAACTTTACACCCTGTTGTTCCTGGTCTCTGTTTACACTCCACAGCACGGTAGTGAAGCTGTCTGTCTGTGTGCGTGTGTGTGTGTGGGGGGGGGGGGGGGGGGGGGTGTAACCGTCTCCACATGACCCTCCTAGCAGCGGGAGGGAGAGGAATGCGAAGGGTGTGGTCCCTCCCTCCCCCTCCCACTATGTAGGAAAACACACAGAAACCCTGTGTGTGTGTGTGTGTGTGTGTGTGTGTGTGTGTGTGTGTGTGTTCACACGTGTTGAGGAAGTCTTCTCCCCTTGTGAGGCTCCTGTGTAGAAGTACTCAGTCCTCTGGAGGCAGCTGTAATGATACTGGTGTTAATGGTGGTTGCTGTGTGTCACTGGATGAGCATCTGCTGCTGCTGCTGCTGATGGTGGTGGTGGTGATGGTGGTGGTGGTGGTGGTGGTGGTGGTGGTGGTGGTGGTGGTGATGGTGGTGGTGATATTAGATATGTGTATTTCAACCGCTGGAGCTCTGGACCGTGTGACTTGTTGCCATTTTGAAGCGTGTGTGTGTGTGTGTGTGTGTGAGAGAGGCTCACAAACACACCAGGAAACCTGCTGGTTCTTGTTGTCTACACAGTGTAGAACGTTAACACATAACTGCTGCGTCGCTTCTTCTTCAGTTACACTGGTATCACTACATCAACTATGGCATAACCGCGTGTTGTGTCACTGTCATTGTCATGAGCGAAGCCTTGTGAGTGATTCTGAGATTCCTCCTAATTAACTCAACTCATCCCAGGTCACCAGAACCAGAACCACCCAGATCCTTGACTGAAGCTATCAGACGATATTTGTTTGACTTCCATCAGGAAATATGATGATTTTTACAGATGGTGGTGCTCAGTGTGTGTGTTGGTGTGAATGGTTCTACAAGTTGCTGCAAACGTGTGGCGGTGACAAGGAGAAACAAGACTTGAGGAAGGAAAACTCAGTCATGACCTCCGCGCCCTCATGCCAAGGGAGGGTAAAGTTTCAAAGTACAAGCATGGCGTCATGGATGGGAGCTTCAGTTCAGAGAAGGACTACAAATGTGGCGTCATGGCCAAAAGCTCCAGGCTACAGTGAGACTACAAACATGGCGTCATGGATGGGAGCTTGAGTTCAGAGAAGGACTACAAATGTGGCGTCATGGCCAAAAGCTCCAGGCTACAGTGAGACTACAAACATGGCGTCATGGATCAGCTGCTTTGAAGAGGAAAATTACAAACATGGCGTCACTGACATTTTTCAAACTCGTTTAGTTCAGAGATGCAGCATGGAGGCATTTTATGGTTTTGTGTGTTTTTTTAAAGCTTTAAAGTGAGTCCCCATTCAGTTAGGTTGGCCTGCAAGTTCCTGGGGGGGCGGGGGCGGGGGGGGGCACTGCTTTCTGACGCTAATATGGAACCATGTGTGAGAGTTTAGCTGCTGTGTCACCAGCATTAACTGATAATGACCTGCTGGAGCTGCAGAACGAGCTGCGTGACAGGGAAGCCAGCTGGTCATACGCTGGTCATGTGACCTTCCCTCATTCATTCTGTCTACAAAATCCTTACTCGAAGCACGTACAACGGCCTGAGTGTGTAACAGTCCTCCAACCTCTGGACCTGCTGGTGCCTGGATGCTCTTCCCACACACACACACACACACACACACTCTCTCTCTCTCTCCTAGCTCTGAGGTATTTCCTGGAGCAGCGTGACTGATCACACGGTTGAGGGTGACTGCCTCGTTAGGGTTGGTGTCTGCTCGTCAGACGCAGCCCTGCTCCCCTCCAGGGAGTCTTGATAAGGTCCCATAATCCCCTGGTCAATATTGCTATTGATCTCAGCTGATGCTCTCTGGTCCTGGTGAGGGCGCTGGTACGACCCCTCAGAAGAACCTGCTCATGGCTCGCAGCCTGAATGGTGTTCCAGCTCTCCAGGTAGAACCCAGCTCTGGTCTGGTGTGCTCCCAGCACATACTGGTTGTTCTGGTCTTGTGCTGTTATTTAGAATGAGTGAGTCAACAGCGGTTATTTCTGAAATCACAATGACTCAACATGACTCCTCTTTGCTTTAGAACAGGATATGATTTTTAATATCAGACTGAATAAAATAAAAACGGCGAGCTGTCGTGGAGCTGCTGGCTCATCAGCTGATCTCTCTCTCTGGGTTCGTAGCGGCAGACCGCCCGTCCTCTGGAAGACGGTCGTTCCTCAGCAGTTTGAATCCATCGATTAAAGCGACACAACGTTCATCAGACGTGATTCTGCCGTGTGTCGTCTCTGTGTGATTTGAGCAACATACGTGTGCGTGTCACCTACAACAAATATAATACAGTAGGCGTGCCGACTCATCAGGGAGGTGAGATCTGATGACCAGCAGAAACGCATCGTAGCGTGTTGAAGGTGTTGTGTTACATGAGGAGCAGCAGCTCCTGGATCAGCGGTCTTCTGGCTCGCTCCAGACTTGTTCGGTGATAAATTAACTGAAGCTCCTCGCTCTCCGCCAACATGTCTGCCTTTCAATTATCGTCCAAGCTCAACTGAAGGTTTAGAGACGTGTCCCTCCACTCTGTCTCATAGAACCGAAATGTCCCCCACAACTGGAGCCTGTACCAGAAGCCCTTTGTGGAGTCGTTTGAGGAGACCCCCCTCCTGGTGGCCGTGCTCACCTACATGGGCTACGTCATCCTCACCATCTTCGGCTATCTCAGAGACCTCCTTCGCCACTGGAACATCGAGAAGTGTCACGTGGCCTGGGAGCGGGAGGAGCAGAAGGTAGGAGCCTGACAGCCGCTGTCATGTCACATCCTCTGAGACAGTCATGACTCTAAAACGAGGCCAAGACTGTTGGCCTCTGCTGGTTGATAATCTGGTGACCTCAACCCCCCCTCCCCGTTACTGCTGCCTCATATTTGCTCTTCTCCTCCGCAGGATTTTGTCCCTCTCTATCAGGACTTTGAGAACTTCTACACCAGGAACTTGTACATGAGGATCCGAGACAACTGGAACCGACCCATCTGCAGTGTCCCTGGGGCCAAGATGGACCTGGTGGAGCGGGTCTCGCTTGACTACAACTGGACCTTCCAGTGAGTTGTCTCCTGTCTGGGGGAAGTCAGAGTGACCCGCGGAGATTCAGATCAGGTTGCAAGTTATAGTATCCGTCACGTGGCTCTGAAGCTAATTTCATTACAGTGTCACTTTACTACAGTACTACTGCACAATATACATTCTATGAATGCCAGGTACATGAACAGGTCGAGCAGACATGACCTTAGCGTGTGTCAGGTCTGACTGCACTCAGCCCAGGTGTTGATCTGCTGCCTGATCCTAACTATTACCTGACTCCATCACGAGAGATCTCACACACCTTACGTCATTTTTATGTGCGTTATTGAGTCCCTCAATAATGTATTGGTTCACTTTATTTCCATGTGGTGGGCCACATTGAGCTCTATGGGGGGCCAGATGAGGCCCGGGCCCCGCTGGGCTCATTGAGCCTCAGCAACTGCTGCTTCTGTTCAGACGTGCGAAGGCAGAAACGTTCGCTCAGGGCTGGTGCAACAGAACAAGTGAGGGGAAATGATAGCAGCATTAACGCCTGGAGGCGAGCGCATATTTGCTGTATTGATCTAGTCTGATAGGTTCTGACCCTGAGAGCAGCGGCGCTCTATCGTCACGCTGGTTGATAACTGGTGTTTAAACAACAGCAATGTTTGCCAGGAAGACGGTTATGGTTATTGAACAGTTTCTGAGTGGAATGTGTGTGTAGTGATATGAGAGACACAGCTCTCTGACCCAGAGTCTGTTTCAGGCACACCGGCAAAGTGTTGAAGAACGTCATCAACATGGGTTCCTACAACTACCTGGGCTTCGCTGAGAACGCTGGCTCCTGTGCTGACGCTGCTGTGGAGGCCACACAGAAGTATGGCGTCGGAGCAGGAAGCACGCGCTGTGAGATGGGTACGAGTTCTAACAGCTGCGAGCTTTCAGGGTTCATCATCATCATGCATCACTGAAGTTTGCAAACACCAGAACACACTTGACCAGCCCCCCCAGTGGGTTTGGTGGTCTTCAGGCTGAAGTGGTTCTGTAGATTCAGGCAAAAATGAAGCTGAAGTTCTTCAGGACTGGACCCACCTACCGTCACTACGGTTACCACTGTCACTGCGGTTACTACTGTCACTGCGGTTACTACTGTCACTGTGGTTACCACTGTCACTACGGTTACCACTGTCACTGCGGTTACCACTGTCACTGCGGTTACCACTGTCACTGCGGTTACTCCTGTCACTGCTGTTACTCCTGTCACTGCGGTTACTACTGTCACTGCGGTTACTACTTTCACTGCGGTTACTACTGTCACTGCGGTTACCACTGTCACTGCGGTTACTCCTGTCACTGCGGTTACCACTGTCACTGCGGTTACTCCTGTCACTGCGGTTACTCCTGTCACTGCGGTTACTCCTGTCACTGCGGTTACTCCTGTCACTGCGGTTACCACTGTCACTGCGGTTACCACTGTCACTGCGGTTACTCCTGTCACTGCGGTTACCACTGTCACTGCGGTTACTCCTGTCACTGCGGTTACTCCTGTCACTGCGGTTACTACTGTCACTACAGTTACTTCAGCCACTACCATTACTACTGTCACTGCGGTTACTACTGTCACTACGTTTACTTCAGCCACTACCATTACTACTGTCACTGCGGTTACCACTGTCACTGCGGTTACTCCTGTCACTGCGGTTACCACTTTCACTGCGGTTACTACTGTCACTAGGGTTACTACTGTCACTGCGGTTACTACTGTCACTACAGTTACTTCAGCCACTACCATTACTACTGTCACTGCGGTTACTACTGTCACTACGTTTACTTCAGCCACTACCATTACTACTGTCACTGCGGTTACTACTGTCACTACGGTTACTTCAGCCACTACCGTCACTATCGTCACTGTGGTTACTATTGTCGCTGTGTAAAGGCATGAAACCTCCGGTGGTCAGATGGTGGTACTTCCCTGGCTTGATCCAGATGAACTAGGCTGCTGACCTTTGACCCTGGTATTTAGCATGCAGTCTTCCTGTGTAGTTTGAGTGAAAGAAGAAGTGACGCACTCTTCCAGCTGCTCTTACCTACCTCTGGTGGAGCGACCAGCGTTTATTCCTCCATGACAGACTTGATGAACACCTGTGTCTATTGCAGGGTCATGTGACCCAGAATCCTGATTTAACTTGTTCCTTTGCAGACAATAGCCAGATGTTAGTAGGCATTTTCACCAGTGGGAGGGGCTTAAGTTGATGATATTTCTTATATAAAAGTTTGGTGTATTAACACATGAAATATAAAATGTTGCCTTTCTAAATGTTCTGTCAATAGACTGGCTGCCGCTGGACCACTGAGTGACGCAGATTCTTGTGGTCTCTTGCAGGGAACCTGGACATCCACGAGGAGATGGAGCAGCTGGTCGCCAGGTTCCTGGGTGTTGAGTCATCCATGGCGTTCGGGATGGGATTCGCGACTAATTCCATGAACATTCCAGCTCTCACTGGGAAGGTCTGGAATTTCATTCACTTCCTTTGCTCTTCCGTTCTCTCCCGAGTGTTCAGTTCCTCCCCATCGGCAGTTGTACTGTAATCTCCTTCGAACGCCATGACCATTTTACTGTGCAGGAAAATCCCGTTTCCTGTGCTAAGTGAACACAAGCTTCTTTTTCCGATGTACGAGTGTGGACCGTTCCACTGTTCATGCACTCTGGCCGGAGATGTGAAAACATCCTGAGTGCAGGAGCTTGGTGCTGCATTTGATAACCTGAGTCACAAAACAGCCGAGGTCTTGCTGCTGACGGCTGGACAGGAAATAGCCAGAGGTGTGACCCCCGCAAGCCCAGAAACACCCTTCCTGAAGTCACACGTGAAAAACACACGTACGGCGGACAGATATGAGTGGTGGTACAGGAGTGCTGATGTCGTGTGTTACGTAACGGCTCGTTCATTCATCAACAGGATGCGGTGGGATGTGCTGACTGGCTCAGGCGTCTCGTGTCAGTCGTACTGAGAGTGAGAACGTAGAAACGTGTTTACAATCACTTATGAATGCTGGTGGGCAGCAAGGCTGCTAGTAAAACTACAAACATGGTCGTTGAGGTGACGGTGGTCCTCCCATCACTTGAGTTCTTCTCTTTGTGACTAACAAAACGTCTCTGTCGTCTGTGCTGCCGATTCAGGGGTGTCTGATCCTGAGTGACGAGCTGAACCACGCCTCGCTGGTGTTGGGGGCCCGCCTGTCTGGCTCCACCATCCGGGTCTTCAAACACAACAGTGAGTGACCCTCAGTAACTCTGACCCTCCTTAGGGACAGTAGGAGAGGGAACCCTGCCATGGATCGGCTCCAGCCAGCGGGAGAGGGAATAATCAGCACAGCGTGCGCCGCTGCTGACGTGTGTCTCCAGTGTGCGCAGCTGTTAAAGAAGCTCTTGTGTATTGTTTTTCTTGAGCAAAGTCCATCCTGATGGGACAGAAGCAACTCAGGTCAGCTGATCGTCTGTGTCTCCGCCCTGTAGACATGCAGAGTCTGGAGAAGCTGCTGCGCGACGCCATCGTTCACGGGCAGCCCAGAACCCACCGACCCTGGAAGAAAATCCTCATCGTGGTGGAGGGCATTTACAGGTAGAGCCCCTCGGTCACACCGACACACCGCCACACCCTCTAGTCCTGGAAACGTCACGCCAAAGCAGAGTTTGAAGGTTTATCTCAGTTTCATTGTTTTTTTCAAAGAGCGTTTGGACACCTCTGCTGTATCATGTGACCCTCCGTTGCCTACATCTCAGCAGGTGCCTGCCATCACAGCGGCGTGTATCATTTCACCCTGTGTGTGTCTGTGTGTGTGTGTCTCTGTGTGTGTCCGCACACTGACACGATGGTAGAGGGAGTAGAATCCTTGTTCTACTCTGAACATTGATGGACTTTTAAAATACTTGTAAACATGTTCATCCGACTGAAATTTTACTTTTCCGAGTCGGACGAACACAGCTGGACCGTGCGGTTGGCACTGATGTGATTCAGGCGTGTTTCACACTGGCCGGCACCCTGTGAGTGTTCCGTAGGTCCGGCTGTGGAACTGAACCTGGAAGTCACGTGGCTGAGGAGGCAAAGTGTCTCATCTCAAGTCTTTGTCTTCTTTCTAGCGGTGGATGTACGTTGGTGGATAAATCTTCCTCATTGTATACTGGGACCACAGTAGTCCCACATCAAGAGGCTTAACAGAGCTGTAACTATGGTAACGATAGTAACTATGGTAACAGTCGTAACAATGGTAGCCATGGTAATGATAGTAACGCAGCATGTGACTGCATATCAGTAGTAGAAGAGTCCCAAAGCTTAGCATTGATTTACTAAAGCTGCCAGAGGTCCCACGGTCTCTTTGCTTTAGAAATCCCAGTGAAGCTCAGTAAACACTTGGTACACACACACACACACACACACACACACAGCTCGCTGTCATTGGAAATCATTTTTTGACACATTTTCAGAGAATGTACGTAGATGAACATTTTCCTCAGGAGTGGTTCGACCTTGAGCCAAGCACTGACGTGATTCCAAGCAAGGCAACGCTCTGACGTAGGTGTTCACGCGAGGTTTTTCCAGAATGGTCCACCGTGTCCCTGATCACATGCTGCAGAGCAAAGTCCCACTAACGGCTGAGGACACGCCTACATTGACATCACCGTCCACCTCTGGAGCCGTTTGTCGTGGTGGAATATTTGAGTGTTGAGCTCTGATCTTAGAGGGAAGTCTGTAACACTGGATGCTGCACCAGAGGCGTGAAGATGTCTGACTGACAGTGGGCCAAAAAAGTATTCAGTCGGCCACCAACTGTTCAAGTTCTCCCACTTAAAGATGGGAGGCCTGTAACTTCCATCATAGGAACACTTCAACTG
>NC_141339.1:1290000-1312500 GCF_037954235.1 Aulostomus chinensis
TCTTGGCGTCAGATTTGTATCTCAGGAGGCGTGGCTTGTTTGAAACCTCCTGAGTCCTGTTGGCCTTTGATGATAACGAGACCTTCATCAGTGGCGCCCACGCCGGCTCCTGATCAAGACCTGATAATAGGTGGCGTTCATTCCTCCTCAGACCACCCCAGGGTTTCTGTATTGATTCCCTCTGGTGACATCACTAAAACAGCTTCCTGGAATTCTGTGACGTCACCAGTCTTCCTGTAGTCCTCAACAAGTTCTGCCTGCAGTAGAACGTCGAACATTGTTTCTGCTAGATGTGATACTCCCAGCCGACCACAACGCCAGCCATTGTACGTGAGAACATTGCAGCGGTGTTTACGATGGACCGCCGCCCTCACCTCAGACTCAGACTGATCCAGGAGGCCCGCCCCCGTCTGCAGGAGGCCCTGACCTGTCCACCGCCCTGCTAGCATGTTTGTTCTCACCACAAAAGCATCATCAGACAGACGGGCTGAATACGTAGGAGCTCGCCAGCTCTGAGTTCTGAGAACCCTCCTGCATGTTGTCTGTTCTCCAGGAGCAGACCGCCTCCGGCAGCTGTCTCGGAACACCACCTATTTCCGCAGGAAACTGCGCGACTTGGGCTTCATCATTTATGGCAATGAGGACTCACCAGTTGTACCCATGATGCTCTACATGCCTGCCAAGATCGGGTACGTGGCTTCATGATGTCACTGAGGAGGTCGCGGTGGGGCATGGACCCGAGTCCCCGGTTACTAAAGAGCCCTGTTTGTTGTAGAGCGTTTGGTCGGGAGATGCTGAAGAGGAACATCGGCACAGTGGTCGTCGGCTTCCCAGCGACCCCCATCATCGAGTCCAGAGCCCGCTTCTGTGTTTCTGCTGCTCATACACCTGAGATGCTCGACACCGTAAGCCACACACACACACACACACACACACACACACACACACACACACACACACACACACACCTCACGGAGGACATGATTAGAAACAAGATGTAACAGCTTCGGTTTGGCTGCACCTTCTGTTTTTGATCTCATTTTATTTTTTTATTTGCACTTAAAACAAAACTTTAGGTTGGCATGCGTGTGTGTGTGTGTGTGCGCGTGTGTGTGTGTGTGCGCATGTGTGTGTGTGTGCGCATGTGTGTGTGTGTGTGCACATGTGTGCGCGTGTGTGTGCGCGCGTGTGTGTGTGCGCATGTGTGTGTGTGCGCGTGTGTGTGCGCATGTGTGTGTGTGTGCGCGTGTGTGTGCGCGCGTGTGTGCGCGCATGTGTGTGTGTGTGTGCATGTGTATGTGTGTGTGTGTGCGCGCGTGTGTGTGTGTGTGCGCCCGCGCATGTGTGTGTGTATGTGTGTGTGTGTGTGTGGACACGCGCCCTCCTCTGAGACTGTTGGTCTCCTGAGACGCGTTGTTCGTCTTCCTTGTCCTCGCCACTCTAACAGTCGCCTCTGCAGCGAAGCTCGGAGGGCTGATTTTTCCGTGTTTGGAAAAGCCAGCCCTCGCTATTCCTCAAAGCGTGGAATCAGAAGAAAGGTCAGGAGGAAGGTAAATTGGTTCCAGGTGTCTCTCAGTGTGGCGGCACTGATACAGGCTTCTACTGTGGAGGAGAGGGGGGAGGAGCCAGCGTCTGGCTCCTCCCCCCTCTCGCTGCACTCTGACATGTTCATGTGTTTGACTGGTGTGGGTGGTACTGATGGCATTCCTGTGTTCTCGTGCCAGGCGTTGGAGGCCATCAGTGAGGTGGGCGACCTGCTCCAGCTGAAGTACTCCAGACGTGAGCAGCCTGTTCCCTCGCTGGCCTGGATGTCTGAGGAGAGCCTGCTGCAGGACTGAGCCACTTCCTGTCTGTCCGGCCCCTCCCCCACTCCCCCACCCTCTCACCTCACATCACACCAGGCAGCTCCACAACCAAAGTCTTGGGGGTGGGAACATCTTCAAACCTGCAGAGGTCCAGATGATTCACCCTGAATGACTTGGGTCTGTGTCGCTCAGACTCCAGCGCACCAACGACTGTTTCCTGTCTGCGCGACCAGGCGCAAGGTTCAAACGCCAGGGAGACCAGAAGAAAGAAAATTCAGAGTTATAAATCAGCTGTAATGACACGAGGACAACTGATCGATAACTGATCGATAGTTTAGTGGGAGGTGGGTCATGGGGGGGGGGGGGGGGGGGGCAACGCTGCTACAGAAAATCCATCAGAGGAACTCACACATTTATCACCTGATCCACCAACAGCAGAGTACGGCAATCCTCCTGACAGAAGCACCGTGTGTCTGTGTACACACACACACACACACACATATATATGTGTATGTATGTGTATAAATATGTATATACATACATATTTATACACATACACACACATTTATATGTGTATGTATGTGTATAAATATGTATATACATACATATTTATACACATACACACACATTTATATGTGTATGTGTATAAATATGTATATACATACATATTTATACACACACACACATATATATATATATATATATATATATATAATGTGTGTGTTTTCTTCTTCTTCTGTAAAAATGTAAAGCAGATGTTCCAGAAGAATCCCAGGAAGGTAGACGGAGGGCTGTTTCTCTCCCCCTCACTACCCCCCCCCCCCTTCTCCTCTAGCAGCTACAGAGCTGTTCTTTCTCCTCCAGAGTTTCCGGTTCATCGCGCCGTGACACTGTAGGTTCTCTCTGTACGTATGACGATGCTCCGACGCTCATCTGATGTACACAAGCTTTATTTATTTAGCGTGTGATTGTCAGCAGGCAGCTGTGTGGAAGGTTGACGCTCTAATCTACCGACAGGCGTTGGGAACGCCAGGATGACGTAGTCACTGACATTTACAGGAACTTGGGGGCGCCACGTGTAAATGTTCCTCTTCCAGCTGTAAGAACCACGAGGGCCCTGTGGGCCGCATTCCAAACCGACTGTCCAGCTTCAGTTAGTCTGATTTTCAGTGTGACTTCATTAAATATTGTTCATCAAACTTCCTGTGTGTCTGTCACTCTGTTGACAAGTGTAACTCCGCCCCTGAAGCTCACCTGGACTCTACCGACTTCATCCGCTTGTGGTCGTTGGCGGACGTGACTGGGATCCGGTTCTCAACCGTCAGAGTCTCACGAACCTCCACGAATACCTGTGACCTGTGACCCCTAAGGCCTCTTGCCCCCCCCCCCCAACACGAGCCTCCTCTGTCACAATTACACCGTTCATCCTCGTGACGTAGCTGAAGAACGCCTGAGAGGAGGAAAGATCAAAGCGCTGGGACGACGAATGAAGAAGAGCAGCCTGGATCCAGTAGTTCGAGCCGGTAGAGCAGAGGAAGGGAAACCGACGTGAGTCACGTCCTCTGAGTCACAGGATCCCGCCACCGGGGCTCCGGTTCCGGTTCAGGGCTCGGGTTCAGGTGTGTTCAGGCTCCCACCTCACTTAGGAAGGTTTCTGTCTCTGGACGTCTAAACGTGAATCTTAGGTGTCCCGGTAAATTCCCGGATTTTCACACTAAAATAAAGCCCTCCTATCGAATACCGTAACTTTTCCAGGTTGTTAAAGGACTTTTCATGCCCCCGCCCCCCCGGGAATGCGTGCGTAAAAGGCAGGTTCAGAGTTTAGTGAGCTGGTGGGCGGTGCACACACGCACGCGCGCGCGAGCGAGCGAGCGCAGGCAACAGCGGGTAACGGATTACCGGCAGCTCTCTGAACTCCAGATGTATCGGGAGAGGCCCCCCCCCCCGGGGCGGGATGAGTCACGGTGTAAACTAGTCGAATGAGCGCGCGCCGGTGCGGACGGACGGAGAGGTTCTGGCTGCGTGGGTTTCTGCGTCTCCCGCTACTTAAGGACCCGCGACTACGGGTTTTATGGAGAAGCTCGAGCCTACGGGACTCACCGGGGCGGACATGGGTAGCTTGCGGGGCACCGCCGGACTCGCGGGCGCGTCTTCCTCATAAAATGCTTCAGTTCAGGTTCGACGAGGCCTGAAAGTTCATCTGCACTCACGAGGACCTGCGGGAGGAGCACACGCGAGACCCAGAGACCCAGCGCGAGCGAACCAGAGCACCAGGTCCCGGGTCCGAACCTCAGAGCGCGCGGACGGAAGAGGCGGCGGAGGAGATGCGGCTGCTGCTGTGGTCGCTGCTGTGGGTCAGCCTGGGGGCCGCCTTCCCCCCCAGGCACAAGAATGCTGCTCATAAGGTGCGTTCCTACACACACACACACACACACACACACACACACACACACACACACACACACCCCGTCTGGTCTCTGAAGCAGCGACTCGGTCCCGGTCAGACCGACCTGACCTCAGGAACAACAGGTAGCGGTTGTTTTGTTTACGTTCGTCATCTTCGCGTCTGCGGTCTCTGTTGTGGCCCTGGTACAAACACGTGAGGGCGTCAGTCAGAGCGGCGGGACGCGGCGGGACAGCCCGCCGCCGTCAGAGAACCAGAAGCGAGCAGAAGCTCCTTCGTCAGAGCGCAGCAAAGACGAAGGAGCCAAAGTTACAGACTCGCTCTCTGTCCATGTATAGTCAGGTCGGAGTGTGTGTGTGTGTGTGTGTGTGTGTGTGTGTGTGTGTGTCAGACTGGCCCTCCGTCCTGTGTGGCCCATGCCCACCCCCCATCCGTGTCACTGACATCACAGCACCAGGGTGGAGGGACGGTTGCCGGGGTGATGGTTGCTGGGGGGGGCCACGCTACCTTGGCTGTAACCTGCTGGGGGTGTGTGTCCATAAGTGGCAGAGAGAGAGAGAAGAGATGCGTGAGGATGGTTGTGGGGGTGCGGGGGGGGGGGGTGCTTATGTAACCAGACCAGGGTGGCGGTGGCCCTGGGGGGTCAAGTGTCATTCATCTGATTGTTTCGTTGGTTCTTTTTTGTGTTAATGTGGAATTTCCTGTTTGGGGTTTTTACCCTCATCGCTGCAGAAGGAAAGGACAGGGGGGTGTAGTGTGGCCTCTTTTCCCCAACATTGGGACCTGCTGCCCCCCCCCCCACCCCCCAGCATTTGTTATCGCATGTTTTTCCACTGGTGAACGATGGCGATCAAAGAGCGCCCGTGGTTTATTGTTCTTCTGTAATGGCATGGAAACGGCCAAGTGCACACAGGCCTTTGATATGAGCGGCCACATAAATCAGAGCTGCCACGCCGACTGGCCGGGTCCCCAACTAGACCCTGGCCCGGGTCCCCCACTAGACCCTGCGCCCCCCCCCAACAGCCCCCACCTCCCTTGGTAGGCCGCCTGGCCTCCTCACTGTAAACCGTCTTGAAGCAGGAGGCTCCGTCTGCTGCATCCACGCGGTCGCCTGGTTCAACACACGCTGCCAGGCCTTTGATCAGAGGAGCCCCCCAGGACCAGATGAGGAGGGCGTGAAAGTATGCCCCCCCCACAAAAAAAACAAAAAACTCTGGACTGTGTGTGTGTGTGTGTGTGTGTGTGTGTGTGTGTGTGTGTGTGTTTGTGATGTGAATAAGAGCGTCCCTCTAAACTCCCATCGAGCCGTACTGACCCTCATTAACTTGTTATTATTGATGTTATTTTTATTATCAGCCAAAAGCAGTGGGTTACATTGAAGGGTTTGTTGATGCGATTCAGGGTTCCATGTTTCCGCTGTGCAGCAACATCATGTACCAGCGAGTATTTAACTGAAACTACTGACAAAGTACATGTAGTTGTGTGTTCAGGTACACGTGTGCCAGGTTTCATGACCGTTCCTGGCTTTTACCATCATTACAAACGTCTCGTGTTGCTGTTTCAGCTCTCGTGGGCGGACAGACCAGCGCTTCCGTGTGTGTGTGTGTGTGTGTTTGTGTGTGTGGTGGTGGTGGACATGTTGGCATGTACAAGTGCACAGTGTTGGCGTGTTCCAGACACACACAATAAGCTGACACATGATGAGGAACATAAATATGTCCCGTTCCAGTCTTGCGGCACATTAGGTGGCTTTACTTGGAGACAGAGGGCCATCCAACAACCAAAGGATCGCTGGTTCGATCCTCACTTCCCCCAGGGGTGTGTGTGTGTGTGTGTGTGTGTGTGTGTGTGTGTGTGTGTGTGTGAGAAAGAGAGAGAGACAGAAAGAGGGACACTGAGACTGTAAAGTGCTTTGAGTGGTGCTAAGTTGGAGATATTATATAATACTGGTACTATTGGGTCGAGCAGCAGAGGTTACGAGCCACGGTTCTCCTCTCCAGCCCACCGGGTCTCTGCTGCAGTGGTGAATGACAGTTAATGACATCATCCAGTGGGCGGGTCAGTCAGAAGAGAGGAATGATTGACAGGATCATCGGTCACGATCTCCCTGGAACCTGGAAGTTTAGATGAAGTGGTGGGCCTGTTCCGACACACAGGAGCCCCTGCAGCACAGGGGTCAACCCCCCCCCCCCCCCAGCCCTCTCATTAAAGCTAAAAGAGGATCCCTGGCACAGGCCCCTCTTTGTCCCAGACCTTCATGCCACGACCGTTGTGGGAAAAGAATGAAAGGAGCGGAGGCTGGTGGCTCGGTGGCTGGGCCGGTGGCTGGGCCGGTGGCTCGATGCCCCGGGCCGGGGATCAGGATTCTTCCTGAAAACAAACACTACTTGTGTTTATGCTCATTAATAAGCCCTCATAAATGTCAGCGGAACCAAAAGTAGCCCTTGGTTCTTGAGCGTGTGCCGGGGCCTAGTTAAACCAATCAGGATGTCTCTCTGAGTCCCTCCACTGATCAGCGCTTGTGTCTTAATGCCATCAGGCTCACGGCCACCCGCTCCTGAGCGCCGGGGTCCAGTACGTTCCAGGTGCTTTGGAGCAGCAGAACCAGGTGCAGAGTATGTTGCCCGACCCCCCCAGCCAGCAGAGGAGGTGGTCCCACCCTCAGCACCGCTCCGTCGGAGTTCTGCCTCAGCCAGAGCCTGAGGAAGAGAGCAAACCCTTCATCCTGGACCTGAAGAACTTCCCGGACCTGGCCAACGCCGACGTCAATTCACAGAACCCCAACATCCAGGTGGGAGGGGCTTACACAGCCACAGTGATGTCACTGGTAAATTTTCCTTGTGAGTGCAAGTGTCCACCCACTTTTGAAAAAATAATCATCCCAATTAATCAATCTGAAACCATGATGTCCCACCCGGGGTACATGTACCTCTGAGGGTAGGCCAAAAATGACCTGCAGCGTCCTCTCAAACCCCCCAACGAAATAAAAACGTGGGTATTTCAGGTGCTTGGCTCCATGCTGTTAAAACGGGCTACTTGGATGTCACCCAGTACAGCATCTGTCAGAGCTAGCATCACCGTTAGCCATGCTAACAGAGACAGTCCTCTGAGTCATGGCTGTAAACCTTCATAATCTCAGTATAATCTCAGCGTGAGCACAATATAATCTCATGATCTCAGTATAATCTAAGTTTGCTCCCAGTGTAATCTCAGTTTGATCTCTTAATGTCAGTGTAATCTCAGTTTGATCTCATAATGTCAGTATAATCTCAGTTTGATCTCTTAATGTCAGTATAATCTCAGTTTGATCTCATAATGTCAGTATAATCTCAGTTTGATCTCTTAATGTCAGTATAATCTCAGTTTGATCTCTTAATGTCAGTATAATCTCAGTTTGATCTCATGATGTCAGTATAATCTCAGTTTGATCTCATAATGTCAGTATAATCTCAGTTTGATCTCTTAATGTCAGTATAATCTCAATTTGATCTCAGTATAATCTCAGTTTGATCTCAGTATAATCTCAGTTTGATCTCTTAATGTCAGTATAATCTCAGTTTGATCTCAGTGTAATCTCAGTTTGATCTCTTAATGTCAGTATAATCTCAGTTTGATCTCTTAATGTCAGTTTAATCTCAGTTTGATCTGTTAATGTCAGTATAATCTCAGTTTGATCTCTTAATGTCAGTATAATCTCAGTTTGATCTCATAATGTCAGAATAATCTCAGTTTGATCTCATAATGTCAGAATAATCTCAGTTTGATCTCAGTGTAATCTCAGTTTGATCTCAGTGTAATCTCAGTTTGATCTCTTAATGTCAGTATAATGTCAGTTTGATCTCATAATGTCAGTATGATCGCAGTTTGATCTCTTAATGTCAGTATGATCGCAGTTTGATCTCTTAATGTCAGTATAATCTCAGTTTGATCTCATAATGTCAGAATAATCTCAGTTTGATCTCATAATGTCAGAATAATCTCAGTTTGATCTCAGTGTAATCTCAGTTTGATCTCAGTAAAATCTCAGTTTGATCTCTTAATGTCAGAATAATCTCAGTTTGATCTCATAATGTCAGGATAAACTCAGTTTGATCTCTTAATGTCAGTATAATCTCAGTTTGATCTCATAATGTCAGTATAATCTCAGTTTGATCTCTTAATGTCAGTATAATCTCAGTTTGATCTCATAATGTCAGTATAAACTCAGTTTGATCTCTTAATGTCAGTATAATCTCAGTTTGATCTCATAATGTCAGTATAATCTCAGTTTGATCTCTTAATGTCAGTATAATCTCAGTTTGATCTCATAATGTCAGTATAATCTCAGTTTGATCTCTTAATATCAGTATAATCTCAGTTTGATCTCTTAATGTCAGAATAATCGCAGTTTGATCTCAGTGTAATCTCAGTTTGATCTCAGTGTAATATCAGTTTGATCTCAGTATAATCTCAGTTTGATCTCTTAATGTCAGTATAATCTCAGTTTGATCTCTTAATGTCAGAATAATCTGTTTGATCTCATACTGTCAGTATAATCTCAGTTTGATTTCTTAATGTCAGAATAATCTCAGTTTGATCTCATAATGTCAGTATAACGTCAGTTTGATCTCTTAATGTCAGTATAATCGCAGTTTGAACTCTTAATGTCAGTATAATCTCAGTTTGATCTCATAATGTCAGAATAATCTCAGTTTGATCTCTTAATGTCAGTATAATGTCAGTTTGATCTCTTAATGTCAGTATAATGTCAGTTTGATCTCTTAATGTCAGTATAATGTCAGTTTGATCTCATAATGTCAGTATAATGTCAGTTTGATCTCTTAATGTCAGTATAATCTCAGTTTGACCTCTTAATGTCAGTATAATCTCAGTTTGATCTCTTAATGTCAGAATAATCTCAGTTTGATCTCTTAATGTCAGTATAATGTCAGTTTGATCTCTTAATGTCAGTATAGTGTCAGTTTGATCTCATAATGTCAGTATAATCTCAGTGTGATCTCTTAATGTCAGTATAATCTCAGTTTGATCTCTTAATGTCAGTATAATCTCAGTTTGATCTCATAATGTCAGTATAATGTCAGTTTGATCTCTTAATGTCAGTATAATCTCAGTTTGATCTCTTAATGTCAGTATAATCTCAATTTGATCTCAGTATAATCTCAGTTTGATCTCAGTATAATCTCAGTGTAATCTCAGTTTGATCTCTTAATGTCAGTATAATCTCAGTTTGATCTCAGTGTAATCTCAGTTTGATCTCTTAATGTCAGTATAATCTCAGTTTGATCTCATAATTTCAGTATAATCTCAGTTTGATCTCTTAATGTCAGTATAATGTCAGTTTGATCTCTTAATGTCAGAATAATCTCAGTTTGATCTCTTAATGTCAGAATAATCTCAGTTTGATCTCTTAATGTCAGTATAATCTCAGTTTGATCTCTTAATGTCAGTATAATCTCAGTTTGATCTCTTAATGTCAGAATAATCTCAGTTTGATCTCTTAATGTCAGAATAATCTCAGTTTGATCTCTTAATGTCAGTATAATCTCAGTTTGATCTCTTAATGTCAGTATAATCTCAGTTTGATCTCTTAATGTCAGAATAATCTCAGTTTGATCTCTTAATGTCAGTATAATCTCAGTTTGAAATCTTAATGTCAGAATAATCTCAGTTTGATCTCTTAATGTCAGAATAATCTCAGTTTGATCTCTTAATGTCAGTATAATCTCAGTTTGATCTCAGTATAATCTCATATGATCTCAGTATCATCCCAGTGTAACCTCAGGATAAAATGAGTATATCCTCAGTACAACTACAGCATGATTGCAGTACTGTGTAACTATTATTTGATTATTTCAGTATAATCTTGGCAACTTTGTGTTCATTGCAGCAGTAAAAGGGCGGTGTAATCTCCCGTACCCCGGGTCGTTCTCCTCTCCTGGGAGGTTTAACCCACATGTAGTCAGAAGGACTCATGATGGCAGCCATGTTGGCTGTGCAGCCTTCATCCTGAGGACATTTCCACTGTAGCACATAGTCCAGATTCCACACCAATGCAGCCGCTCATCGGACCTCTGCTTTCCTAGCTGTGAAGTTCATTCCCCAACAATGACAGCGGTTCTGATTTCCTCTCATCTGCTCTTCACATCAGCGGCGCTTTCGATGAGTCAGAGAGGTAATGAGGAGTTGTTAACCAGAATGTTCTCTCCCTGGGAGGATGGTTCGGTCGGCTCACGCTCACGTCTGGCTGCCTCTCTCTCACATCAGGGGATATGCGCTTGCTAAAATAGTCTTCGTGGGACATTCAGGGTTGATTTCCTAAGAGGACCTGCAACTCCATCTTAGCTTTAGCTCTTGCTCTGCCAATGACATGTTAGTCACACAGGATAATTTTTGGTTTGTATCTCCAACTAACACAGGGCACTCCCTCTGTCTGCAGGTAACCATCGAGGTGGTGGACGACCCCCAGATGGAGGTGGAGATGGACCTGGCCAAGGACAAAGAGTGGCTCCCGTCCTCATCCTCCCCCTCGTCCACAGTGGACTGGATCGGAGGGAAGAAGCTTTTCTGGCCTCTTTTCTGGAGTTACACCGATGCTGATTCCAGCGAGGACAGCAACAACCGCTCAGGCATGGAGGAAACCGGTGAGGAAGAGGAGGAGGAAGATTACTCTCTGGATTACGGTAGTGAAGAGCCTTTACCCAGCGGAGTGGGTGGAGACTGGGACAGTCGCTGGAATGAAGGCTGGGATCCAATGCAGAGCTACTATGGTGAGTTTTGCCAGGTGGTGCAGTTAATGACATTATCCAAGTTTAGACTGACGGTGTCAGTGGTGGAGAAAGACGGCGTGTGAAAAGAGACATTCCGGACATTTACGGACGAGATCATGGGAACCTGAGCAGGGAAAGAGAGAACGAGGTGGCATGAGAGACAGGAGAGAGAACCCAACAATGGCAGCATGCGAAGCACTGGGAGCACTCGACTGTCAGAACATTGCGGGCTTTTTGAAGTAAACGCTGGAAATCCCGGTCGCGGAGGCCCGCCTTTGAAGATGGCTCCGATGGGCTCACTAATGGCAGCGTGAGGCTGGCACTGTTCTCTGGGACAAAACAGCCCTCTGCCCGTGGACAATTAGAGGGCAGATTGGGAACACAGACTGACAGGGGCCATTCGGCCGGCCCTTTCATCCATCCCCGGGACCCCATGGGCCCCCCCGGACCCTGGTGGCCCTCACTGCCCTTTGCAGCTCGGCCCTTTGAGCCAGTTGAAGAATTCCAGGGGGTGGGCTGTCAGGGTTCTGCATAACTTTGACAGTTCTCTTTCCCTCCTTGTTTGGCCGTCCTCTGATGGGAAAATGTCTCAGCTTGTTCACACCAGAGTTCCGCGGTTAAGACGGTCAGTAACGAGAGGACAAAGGAGGGTCTTCGTAGTTCAAGTCGGCAGAAAGAGGGAGAGATGCGGATAGGTAGAGAGAACGTGGTGGATTTGCTGGTGGGTGGAGAACCGCAGCCTCAAGCTGTCACTCTGCTGTAGCCTCATATGTAGGCAGGTGTCCACAGACCTGTCCTCCCACCGCCGCCACGCCCACAGTCTTCCTCTGCGGGAGCGCTGAGCAGGGAGGCAAGCCAGCAGAAGGCAACAATGCCCATTAAGTGGTCACTTCTGAGGAGTTAGTGTACATAAATCACCCACGTCCGCCAGAGCGTCTTCTGTAATTAAGACTCTCCTGAGACCTCGTTCCCGTGTGGCCACATGGCAAGCTGGCAACGCCCACAAAGTCAAATTGGGTGCTTGCTACACCCAGGCTGGTATTTTTGCTCGCAGTTTGCCTTTAATCAGGAGCCACTTGTTGTCAGTGTTATTAACACCAGAAGGCAACATGGTGCAGAGGCAGACAGCCACAGCGCCGCCGCTCGCTCTCTAATTTGACTGAAGCTGTCTTAAAAAGGACACGGGTTTGCTGGGGAATGTTTGCGCTGGGGAAAACACTCATTTGAGTTTATTCTGGATCAAACCTTTAAGACTTCCCTAGCTGCTGCTCTTGTGTTCATAATCTCAGCAGCTGCTTCGTTTTTAGCTTCTTAGATGAATGTAAATTTAATTATTTGCTTAAATTTTACACGCCTTCGTACTCTTGATTGTTTTTTTTCTAAACCATATTTTGCTTTAACCTTCAAACCTTCATTTCAGTGTCATTATTAAAGGTCTGATCCGTGTGTAACAGAAGCACCTTGTCCCCACAGAGAAGGAGACAGACGAGTGGACTCCCTGGTCTCCATGTTCTGTCTCATGCGGTCATGGCGAGAGGAAGAGGACCAAGTCCTGTGGCTACTCCTGCACTCTGACGGAAGCCTCCAGGTGTGACCTGGAGGCTTGTCCTGGTAGGATGACACTTTCACTGGAACAGAGACAGATATCATGGGTGTGCGTGGAACCCATCAGCTGTTTTCTTACCTACGGTCTCGTTCCTCTTTTGCAGGTGATGCCAACGCAGTGGTGGAACCGTTCCCCTTCGAAATGGAGAACGGCACCGAGTCGTTTGGAACAGGTGGGTTTGATCATGGAAGCTTCTCTGTTACACTTTCTACCAGCTTCCAGGACTGTTTCACCTGTTCAGAACTGTCCCCCCTAGCTGGTCGTCCATGACAGGTCTGTCAAGAACACGCTGAATTGTCTAGAGAAACGTGTTCTTGTGTTCATTTTGCATATGAATGATGACATGGACGGGTCCTGTAACATGCCTGTGTCATGTGTCCTGTAGATGTGGACAGCTGTGAGAAGTGGCTCAACTGTAAGAGCGAGTTCCTCCAGAGGTACCTCCAGCAGGTCATGTCTGAGCTACCCAGCTGCCCCTGTTCCTTCCCCTCGGAGGTGTCCTACACTGTGGTCAGCATCTACGACCAGACTCACGGCCGGCCCTTCCGCTGGCGGGACGCCAGTGGCCACAAGGAGCGCCTTGACATTTACAAGCCATCAGCACGCAACTGCATCCGCTCAGCGCTGTCCAGCGACTCGTCCACGCTAGCAGCGCAGCACTGTTGCTATGATGATCGCAGGCGGCTGATCACCCGTGGCAAAGGCGCCGGCATGCCTAACCTGATCAGCACCGAGTTCTCACCTGAGTTGCACTTCAAAGTGGATGTGCTGCCATGGATCCTGTGCAACGGGGACTGGAGTCGCTTCCACGTGGTGCGGCCCCCCAACAATGGGCTGAGCTGCCCAGTAAACCCCCACGAAGACGTCTTCATGAACGAACTGGAGGAGGCCCGGGAGTACTGAGGCGCCGCCCCCAGAGCTCCCCACCACCCTGAGAGCATAGAGGAGACGTTCTACCCAAACAATAATCCTATATTTTGTCTCAAGCATGCATCAGCATTTACATGCCGTTCTGTGGACAGAGGCGTCTCACTTTAGGACTTGGCGGCGTGTCCTGAGATCACACTCGGATCAAGTCCATCGAATCACAAAAATGGCAGAAAAATGCAGTGTTGGTCCATTGTTTCTCACTCTGTTACACATCTGGCAGGACATATGGCCTCCCTCCATATTAACTCCTCCTGCTGGCAACCTTGGCTCCACCCACCTACGGGGGGGGGGGGGGGGCAACAACCTGATAGTGGTTCTCATGGGTTTCGGCTTGTTCTACTGACAAATCAAAAGAATATTCCAATAATGCTGCTGATAAAAAAGGTAAATAAATCTGTAAGGTTCTGGAAGTGGAACCAGGTGAAGGTCCACCCTGAGGGAGCACCGCAGTCACCGTAAAGGTTTAGGACCCTCAAGGACAATTTGGACTCTGAACCAGAGAGATAAGCTAAAAGGCTTTGAAATGTTATCTCCAGTTATTGCTGAGCTTTCATGTGAGAATGAGAATGGCTTCACATGTTCTGTCACACATTTGTGTCTCCGGGGAAAATATCGAATCTGGGTGCCAAAGAGTTCACATCAGACGGTTGGTGCCTGTAAATCCACTTTCTAGGGTGCAAATGTACTACAGAGAGCAGATTTGCTCCTAGTTTTGATCTCAGGGGGACTCACGGACCATGCTCACAAATGTATTTACCTCGACGGTGTCGGACCTCGTAGGCGGTATCAAGTGTGTAATCCAGATTGGACCTGATGAACAGATGAGGGTTCTGAAAGCAGTCAGAACCCTAAAAACTGATGCGATTCATCGTGGCAGTTGCAGCGTTGTTGCGGACGACGTTCTGAGGACTGGATAGAATGACCGTTGCTGCTCCGTCTCAGGGCGCGGCGTTGGTGCCGTTTTCTGGATGACACTGAAGTAGTTACCAAATATTCCACCATTAGATCTGAAGGTCTGGGAACAGAACAAGCAGGTGTTTCCTGTGAGACCCTCATTGGCGGGCTTGTTAGAGGGATACTTCACCCAACAAGTATATTTGGTCTTTAAGTACTTATTAATAAGTATTTTGATCTCACTAAGATGTTTTTTCCCCCCAGGATCACTTCTATGTGACTCCAGAATGCAGGAAGAGCTAGCCATGTATATTTAGCTTGAGGCTAATAGAGACTGATGGCTAACAACAGCTGAACTGTCCTAGAACCTGCATCGTCCAGCCGCATGCTCACAAACCCAGAGGTGTTCTAGTTTGTTGTCATCTCAGATCAAAGTGTGTGTGGATTATTGAGCATGTGGCTGGATTGAGAAGACCTGGATTATACATTTTTGAAGGTTTTTGCTGCTGTTCGCCATCAGTCTGATTAGCTCCAAGCTAACTGCCAAAGGCCAAATGGACTTAAAGTGTGAAATATCACTGTAACTTTGAGAACATGTCAGAAATGGTCCTCTCTATCCTCTCGTCCTCCACAGAGGTTCACTCCAAACCGGTTTCTTTCAGGAACTCCAGATGTGTATGTGTGAACACACAGGGACATTTTGGAATCACCCATTTTAATGGAAGGCACTTTATTTAAGGTGTATATATACATACATATGTGTGTGTGTGTGTGTGTGTGTGTGTGCGTGCGCACGCGCGCTCGTCCTCTCGCGGGCGTGTGTGCGCGTGTGTGTGTGTGTGTGTGTGTGTGTATATACACACACCAGAGATATATGAGCATGTGCTCATGTCAGCTGCGTGTTGATGATGGTGATACCGTGAAGGGAAACGTGCTGCAGTACCATGAGAAGAGAAGCATGATCTAGAATTCCATATATGGTGTTGTACAGTATTTATTTGTCTGTTCCCTCTCTTTTGTAAGTTTGCTGTTGCTTTGAAATGACGATGACTCAACATGGTGCACTAATCGCACTGAGCGACGAAGGCGCCTGTTCTCAAAGGGAAATCACTCGCCTCATGTCACTTCATACATCAGCATCACGCGTGTGCTTTCAGTTTCTGTTGTTGCAATTATGCTGAAGAAATATATAAAGACTTTGCATTGACTCTCATGTGTCTTTCATTTACGCGCCAACTCAGTGAACAAGCGTCTCACCTGACTTCCCAAACTGCTGAGCAATTACTTTGCGTTTGGTTTAGTCCTTGTGAGTTACTCAATCACCTGAAACGAGCAAATACAGTCGAGCGTCTGGTTCGTCTCCGAGCCAGCACGGAAGTCAACCTGGAAGATCATCAACTTTTGTTCACCAGAGCTGATTTACTGATTCAATCACCACAATCACATGGAGCGATCCTATTGGCTGCTGGGGGAGGAGCCAGGAGATGACCACTTCCTGTTGGACTACAAACACACCTCATCCCCAAAAATTCACAGTGGCATTTGACTCTTGCTATGACCATGACAACAACTCTGAGTGTTCTATCCTTGCTAGACATCAATACAGAACAGCGCCAGTACCAGAACCAGCAGGCTTCAGCGCTGGTTTCCTCTGGTCTGTCACCTGAAGTAACTGTTGGAGGTTAACAGTCGGACCACGCGAACGCTCTCTGTCCTCCAACGGGACGGTGCGCGTCAGGAGTCAGGAACGTCTCGTAGGAAGCCTCGTCAATCACAAGACTGATGCATTTTTCATGAGTTGTACTCTTCAGTTCTGGTTCAGTTCCAGAGAATAAAAACTAAACATCAGAACACGGCAGATATACAAATGATGGTTTCCAGTCAGGGAGAACGGTTTAACCTCTACGGACCCCTCGTCCACAGTGGTTCCACACTGCTCCATTCCTCATTGGAGTCCATTCTCTCCCCAGGGGATTAAATACCATGGAGATTAAAAGGTCAAAGGTCAGGGTAATGAAAATCCATGAGCTTAGGAAATCCAAATACTGCTCTTAGATACTCTAATTCCTGCAGGGTTAGGGTGCCTTTACTCCACTTGCTCTTGATGACCTGAGAGGAAATGCAGCATAGCGATATATATATATATATATATATATATATATATTTATTTATTTATTTATTTATACATATACATACACATATATACATATATTTATACATAAACATATACATATATACACACATATATACATACATACATGCATATATTTATACATACACATACACATATATACATATATTTATACATAAACATATACATATATACACACATATATACATACATACATGCATATATTTATACATACACATACACATATATACATATATTTATACATAAACATATACATATATACACACATATATACATACATACATGCATATATTTATACATACACATACACATATATACATATATTTATGCATATACATATATACATACATATATTTATACATATACATATATACACACATATATACATATTCATACACATACGTACATTCATGATGTGAGGCGAGGGTGTGGGTGTGTCTGGGCTGCAGCCTGGACCATCAGAGCTGGTAGGTGTGTCTTCTGTGGTTCTCTGAGGTTCCTGAGTCGACTGCAGATGAGTTCTGAGTGGAAGGATGCCAGACACATGTTGACCACATTGCTGCTGCAGAATAACAGATAAATAACCGCAGATGTGTGAGTGTGTGAGTGTGTGTGTGTGGGGGGGGGGGCACATAAAAGAGAGGGGAAGTTTCCAAACTTTGTGACTAAACAATGTTATCTGACACAGAGCCAGAATTCCCCCACAGATGCATAAAAATAACATTCGCTGGAGAGTTTACAGAGCAGCGTGTCGCTGAGCAGAATCTTTCCATTTAGCATGAAGACTTCACAACATGAACAGACGCATCCAACACTCGCCGTTCGCCCGCGAATGTGTGTGATGGCGCTCGGTGGCCCCGGCCCGCCGCCAGCACTCTGAGGTTACAGATCTGTTTACTTTTGTTGGCCAGCAGGAACATGAGATTTCCTCCGGGAGTTCTGCAAACACTCGACCTGCAAACAGCACAGCCCTTGAAGCACTCGCTGCTCCTGTTTCAGACCCCCCCCCCCCAGCGAGGCCGGTCGCTTACAAACAAACACACACTGTTGGGTCCTGGAAGCAGACAGATACTGCATTAATGCTGCACAAAGCCAAACGCATGCTTCAGCTGCCCCGCCGCCGCTGCTGCGTGTATGAAAATGCCGGTGGATCTTAAACTTCTGGATTATGTGGCGTTTGATCCGATTCCTCGCCCGCTGCACACACAGGCCCCCTTGTTCTGGACCATCAACACCCCTGATCTCAACGAAGCCTCCACTCACACCAGACCGCAGATACAAGACGCATTCACAATGGTGTGTTTCACTTTACAGCCTCCTCCCGCCTGTCACAGGCGGCTCCATCTTGACGCTTGATCGTGAGTTCATGTTTGCTAACCCCACAGAGCCGAGGCTCATGGGATTGAAAGGTGTTGAACGAGGACCAAGAAGAACAATTCAGGTGTTCAGGATAACATGATGTTCATTTGGTCCAGACTAAAATGGATGCCAGAGTAAAGAAAGTGTCATGGCGTGAAAACCTGTCACCTGACTGCCAAAATCACAGGGATGGCGACATGCAACATGATGGAAGAAACTCGCTTCGTGACCCACGCGTGACACGACTGTCCCAGGCTGACGACATCCGACTGGAGGTGCAGCCGTCAAATCAGTCAAAAAAAAGGGCAAATCTCAACATTCACCTGAGCTCCAGGCTCCAGGTACCGGCCTCACTGCCCACCTGTCAATCTGTTCAAGCTCCAACCCCTGTCCTTATATGGTCATCTCTGCTTGACAAAGCGCAAGATGATGTCAGCCAAAATACCAAAACTGGGGCCTCAGAAGGGCAGTGTCCACTTCTTTGATGTGGTCCAGGGGTCTGAGACACATACGGGGGTCGGTGGGGGTTTACAGACATAACAAGATGGAAGAGAAAACACCACAAGTCTTCGTTCTGTCGAGAGATGAAAGCGGTGCTCCACACTCCGTTAACACTTATAAATCATTTAAGTGTCTGAAAATGCAGCCATTAGTGCGATGTTTGTTTGCTGCAGTCGCCCCTGGGATCTAGTCTGGGATCTAGTCTGGGATGTAGTCTGTGTTCTGGTTAGTGTTCTGTCTCAGGAGTCCTGCAGGCTGAGGATCAGGCTACAACAACATCTGTCCTCTGATCTCTCGCTGGACTTCAATATCCTTTGAGAATAACTGACATTCTTTGGACGAGTGCGTGTTTGTTGACTTGTGTCCGGCGGGAGTCTTAATTTTCCTCCCTGTTTGTTGATGGTAGAATCAAGAGCTCAGCCGGCCCAGAACCGGCAGACGCGGGCAGGGCCTGCAGCTACGAGAGCCAGCAGAGACGTGTAGGTCACAAAGACTGTGACTCGGACCAGAACCTGAGGTTTGATCCCACAAGACACCATACTGGATCAGTGGAAAGCAGTGAGGACACGGATGTCTGGCACCGGACTGCAACCATGGAGGCCTGGACGCTGACAAAGCCTGCCTCCTTGTGGTCGCCTTGGAAACTACAGGCTTCCTGGAGAAATAGGTTGCTGTGATCAAAACATTTCAGTCTTCGGACCCATGTGATGTCAGTTGATCTGCAGAGTTGAAGCACAATGACATCACCACCATGAACGCGTGACGTGTCTATTGTCCTGCATCTGTGGGAAGGTCATGCGGCGTGTTCGTGCTGCTTTCACATATTTGAACAACCATGAGAGTCCAACTGCGGTTCAATCTCAGATGAGCTCAACCCTCCCGCCTCCCTGAGACGCCAGGTTCCAGGACACTCGTGCGGGCCTAACAGGAACCGCGTCACTGTTTCCAGATCACGTCGTTCATTGAGGCTCCTTGTCACCGAGTGTGTGTTTACACACGCAAACCTCGTCATGTGTGTCACTTCCTTGCGTGTTGACTCCAGCAATTATAGCTGGAGGTGAGTGCAGTCGCATCAGCGGCTCATCAGCTGAGGCGGAAGCACATCTACCTACGCGGTTCTACGCTCTGATTGGCAACATCGATCCTATTTTCAGTCACGGAGGAACTCCCTCGCCCCGGCATGACGGGGCTGATCACTGAGGGATGAACCTCGCCGAGGTGGGAGGAAGCCGGAAGAAGACCTCATCAGTAGTTTTTTTTTCTTTTTTTTTTAAGTTGAGAAAATGTCTTCACCTCTGCATCCTGATACTGTGACCAGTCAGCCAGAACGAGTCTTACGGGTCCAGCACCATTGTCCTGAAGGAGTGGAGTGGTTTGTTTTAAAATATATAAAAAGGAACCAATCAGAAATTAACAATTCAAAACGTCCATTTTCACTGTAATTCTGTCTGTGTACAATCAGGCATTTTTTTCCCAAAATAACATCACAAATCATCATCACAAAATGTCGCTTAATCTCAAGCTACATGCGCAATTTGTTGCAAATTTTCCTTAAATAATAAAGATGCGCTTTATTTTGAAATTTTATTTTCACTTCCGTGTCATGAAGCCTAGATTAAAGTACCCCTGCGCACACAAAACCGTCGCCCCCCGCTTTGACCAAGGAAGGTGGGACGGGGTGACAGACGATGGACGGGTACTGGAGAGCCTGGGAGCAGGTCTGAACGTATAACCAGATGAACGTGATGGAAAAAAAGCCACACTTCACAGGCCCCAGCGAGGATCGAACTCGCGACCCCTGGTTTACAAGACCAGTGCTCTAACCACTGAGCTATGGAGCCTGTTCTACCAACGTCGTATCCATAATGTTATTTCAAGTGTGACCCGAGACCCGTTGCCTAATTGGTTCTGTTGTCTACAAGGTTTTTTCTGACATTCGGAACCATTCTCGGTTCTTGTTTGTTTATGAAAACACGAACCATGGCCAACAAATGCGAGTCCTATGCTACCAGTATATGTCTTCCTCTTACTACGCTGCGCAGAGGTTTTCTTTTTTATAAAAGGAGTTTACTAGCGATCCTTCGAAAAGAAGTGGAGGATGCGGGCATCGATCCCGCTACCTCTCGCATGCTAAGCGAGCGCTCTACCATTTGAGCTAATCCCCCATTCATAGCACATTTACTAAAGTAAGACTCATTAAATACAATGACATAACTACCCAGAAAACCCTTTTTGATGTTTCTTGGTTAGAAAGGCTGTACATTTATTATTACTATTGTTATTACACTTTGTTGCATTGCGTCGTGGTCGAGCTCGCCCTGGCTAACGTCTCCGCTATGCTAACAAAAGTGCACTAAGTATTTGAATGTTAATTACATTGCAACGTCCCGCGAGCCTCGAGCTGACGTTCCCGGTAGCGCCTCTTTACGGGTTCGACTGTGAACAGTTGATGTTGCCAGTGATTCCAGAAGGCATTGAACTGCGTTCCCTCGCCTTTAATGAAGCAAAAAACTACCTCCTTCGAGCCGGATTCGAACCAGCGACCTAAGGATTCCCATAATTCCACTACAGTCCTCCGCTCTACCAACTGAGCTATCGAAGGGGGATCAACTACCATTACGACATTATTGCTTTCTAAATGCAATCCTATCTCTGACTCAGCCAGCTCTCGTACCTCAGACGGATGTGTCGGCGGTGACCATCTCAGCTGCTGTTATCTATCCAGCTACCTTCGTGTTCCTGCCGTAGGGGATCGTGTGGTAACGAGGACACAGGTGTGACACGTGTGCTCCACATGGAGGTGGTCCATCTGTTAGCTGGAAGAAGTGTGGAGGCGTGGATGTACGTGACTGTCCTCACGCAGGACAAAAACTGCAACAGTGTTTGGGGTGGAAGTATTTATTATAAATCATTGACATAACAAAGTAAGACATCAGGCATCGCCACATCCATCCCAACATCTGGGATACAAAGAGGGTTGGTGAATCAAGCAGCTGGTCCAAATCTCCACCCAGGAGACGTTAACTTTGTTACATGGTGGCGTAGAAGACACTGGCGAGGGGTTCATCACCTTCCAGTAGTTTCAGATTAACACCCATGTAGATGTGTGCCCACCCACACACACACACACACACACACACACACACACACACACACGCACGCACGCACACACATAATGATTAGCCTTCAAGTATGAGAACACAGGGCAGTGCTGCTTCTAGCTCAACAGAGAGATCAGACGAAGACGTGTGAGAAACAGGCAGTAGAAGCAGCAGCAAAGACAAAACGGCCGCAGGACATTGGCTTCTTTGTCCTGCTGCCACCCAGTCAGAGGGGCTCTGTCCATCAGAGTCCTTCGCCACTCTAACTGAACAAAGCTTTCATGTTGGACATCTTATTGTAGGGTTGATGATGGCTTTAACACACACACACACACACACACACACACAGTCACGGGGATGGACGTTCTAGTGAGCAGGAGCATGTGAGGAGGTCTTCAGTGGGTTGGACAAGTCTGGAATATGTTTTTTGGTCATTTCTCTGCCCGCTACCAAGTTTTAGAATGTGTTTAAATAAAAATGTTTACAAATCATCTACAAACCTACATTTGATATAAATTACATGAGAGAGGCCAGAGGTCAGAGGAGCAGCTGCAGTAGAAAACTCAGGAAAGGGAGACGCCTCAGGTAGAAAATCAAACGCCGCCGATACGGGAGACAGAAGGGCCCTGGAGACCCTCGTAGTCCAATCATGATGAAGAGGAGCCTCAGACTGGCTCGTGTGTGTGTATTGAGCTTCACGTGTGTACGATGTGTGTGGGGTGTTATGCTCGTGTCAGCAGCTCCTGAGCCCACGTCTTGATGGCGGAGGTCGTGTGTTGGAGCAGGTGCCACGTTGAGTTGGTGAAGGACATGGCGTGACCCTGGAGACACGATATCGACACCTCGCCGCTGCAGCAAACACAGCAGAAGTTAACATTCATGAGACGTGTTGGACTGCATCAGGTGTGTGCGTGTCAAGACCTATGAGCTCGTTCCACACAACTGCTTCACAAACTCGGGTTAAAACTTTACAAGTTTGAC